>NW_027364508.1:0-216519 GCF_046119375.1 Phyllobates terribilis | reverse complement strand
GGTTAGCGCAGCAACGCTCTTAGCTAGCTCTTGGACCTGATGGTGTAGGTCTGGAGCCGGGTCATTGTCCAGAGCCTGCGCATCAGCTCCCACAGGCCCTGCTGACAAGGGCGCCGCCTCCTGGTAGTAAGTGGTAGTGGGGCGTCTGTGGGTCACAACGCCACCTGGTGCCGGTTCTCGGAGCACCCGGATGGCTCTGTCCTTGAACTGTGCAAAGTCCAGATGGGGATCCTGTAAGGCTATTGCCCGCAACTGGGTTCGGTGGGCATTGCAATATAAACCCTCTATAAATTGTTCAGTCAACAGCCTGTCCTCGTTTCCCACCCCATCAGGGTCGGTCTGCTTAATGGCCCTCAGGGCCTCTTGTAGGTTTAGTGCATAGTCCCTTATACTCTCATGCGCTCGCTGCTTGCACCCGTAGAATCTAAGCTTAATCTCGGCTGAGGTGCGGGTATCAAAGGTGTCCTTCAGCCGGGTTAGTATCCCTGCGACAGTCTTCCTCCCAGGTGGCCAGGATTTTACTTCCCTTTTGGCTGCCCCAGTTAGTTGGGCCACCAGGATGCTCACTTTTTGCTCTTCTGTGAGGGGGTACACCTGGAAGAGGCTATCCAGCTTTTCTCTAAAGTCATGCAGGGTATGTGACTCCCCTGAGTACTGGGGTAGCCAAGCTGCTCCCGGGATATAGGGCATGGTGAAGGGCATAACTGCAGCAGCGGTGGCGCTGGCGGGGGTTGAGGCAGCGAAGCTCTCTTCCGTATCCGACATCTTCCTCCCCCCTAGTGGACCGTGGCCTACCTTGCGATGATCCTCTTCCGTAGGCCGCGGCTCCGCAGTGGATCGTCAGGGTTGAGGACCTTCCGTCACGCTCCTGTGACGTCGGCGTCTGCTGGGCTCCTTCCAGGACCTTACGCAACGTCCGGACGTGAGGCGGGGCTTCAGTTCTCGCGCGCTTTCGGAGTCCACGCCCCTCTTCTTCCCGCGCGGCGTCCTCAAGATGGCGTCCAATGGCGGGAAAACTCCACGGATGGCGGGAAGAAGGTCGAAGATGGCGCCGGATGGCGGGAAAACTTCGCGGATGGCGGGAAGAAGGTAGAAGATGGCGCAGGATGGCGGGAAACCTTCACCACTGGTAAGTTTGAACAGTCTTTGCTTTTCAGGCACGCAGTACCCGGTGGTTGCGGGCACGAAATCCTGCCGACTACGCCAAAGTTGACGCGCCCCTGGGCCTGTGTCGCGCTGCGTTGCGCACGCGGGAGCCTACCCGGAGCCGGATCAGTGGAGGGTTGTAGTCTCGTGGCGGTGACCCGGTCCGTGCCCAGGGAGTCAAACTAGACGGCAGTCTATTAGTAGTAAATAGTTGATGACTACGCCACCCGTTGAGTGCAGCCAGGAAGCTGCTGCTGCAGGGCAGACCGCTGAGGCCGGTGGTAGGATTGTGCAGCGTGATAGTATAACCCCCAACGGGAGGGGTATGGCCTCAGGGCAGCCGACGTGGATGATGGGGGTAGCAGGAACCACTCAGAGACGGTACGGTGTAGTTCAGGGTCTTTACTGGTAACAACGACAGACCCTCCCGGAGTACTTGCTAGCAAACGGGGCCTGGTCAGTCTTTGAGCAGATGGGATCTCCCCTGGCCAGGCGTAGTTGTAGGCCTCCCAAACTGACTGTACTCTTCTGGCTACCTTGCTAGAAGCTGATGTAAGTAGCCCACGTCCCTGAGTGTACCGTGTGGTGCTCACCCGTATGGCCGGTGACTCGGGGCCTTCTAATGGCTTCCGCTCCACGATGGCGGTGCTGGTCCCACGCGTGTGACCGTGCCTTCGGGCTTGTGGGCCAGAGGACCTGAAATCCCCTGCCTGACGGATTCTGCTGCTGGGTAGGAGTTAGTCCCCACAGCCTCGGACTCCGGGTCCGGTAAAGAATCTTCTTAGTCAGGGCGAGCTCTGTAGCTGCCAGCCCCTGACTCCTTGTAACTCTGCTGTTTCCTATGCTGCTTCTTGTCTCCACTCTCCTTGTCTGACTCACCCTGCCTCAGCCCCGGGTTTATACAGGGGAAGTTCTTCCCCTCCCAAGACTGGGCAGGAGGTGTGGCATGCACAGGATCCCTGACCAAAGGACCTCCCACCTGCTCTCAGACATAACATTACATTACTGTGGAAAACCAGACCCCTGGGGTGCCACACAAGCATTTTGGAGCTTTCACCTAAATAACTACAGGTGGTGAGATAAGCTGCACAATATAATTGACCTTTCAGTATATTGTTGCACACACACCATCTATTTAGCAAATGCCCTTGTTATCAACAGCAGCCTTTTAAACTCACCTGAGCTAACAGGTATGTGCGCTGGTTACTCTGCTGCGCTTAAAATTTCTTTTTTGGTTTGCTACAATGCCTTTTCTGAAACGTTGTCTCCCTCTGCTGGAACACTGACTTCTTTCATTTAATGCCTGCAGACTATAAAAGAGAACCCAACCCAAAAAGTTTGGTTGATTAGTCTGTGGCATTCTGTTAAACTGTTGCTTATGGCGGTCTCTGTGAGCTTCTCAGCGACATTCAGCCAGCCAGGTATCCTGCCTGCAGTAGATGGAATGTGGCAATGGAACGCTGGCTGCGCGTGTCATAATAGGCTCTGAGCCTTTATATACCTGTGCACAGCAGCAGCCACCTTCAGTCTGCTGCTGGACAGCCAGCAGCAGCAGCAGCAGGAGAGGTATGTAATCAGGAGCCCTCCTGCTAAGGGTAGACAGCTGCTCGTTCCACCCCACCCCCCGCCTTAATTGGTTCTCCTCCCTTCCAACGGTGTTGAGGCGGGTGGGAACAGCAGGGGGTGAAGGTGCTGTGTTTAAAGAGGTGGAGTTATGCAGATCTAAAACGCGTGGATTGCAGCAGCAGCAAGCCGAAAAGTGCAGGCATGTAAGGGATCTAGAGGTTGACAACATGTCTTCTTAACGGGAGTCCAGGAGCTCATCTCCACAAATGGACTTTTCAGGATCCTTGGGTGGCTCCGTAGTTTGAAACCAATTCTGGTTATCGCTTCTCGGCCTTTTGGCTACGATCAAGTGCTTTATTGCAGGAGATTGTGGTTGAAGGGCACTCGGGTACCCCTCTCCTTGGCCTGGCAGGATCGTCCACTTTGGTGGACTTAACCTGCTTGCTGCTATTAGGGAGAGGGCTTAGTCCCAGGGTAACGAGTTGCGATCCCCCAGCTTCCAGGTGTTTTTCGCTGCAAGAACACTGGGAGCGCAGATTGCAAGCGGCTGCAATTTGCAACCTTGTTGCGTTTTTCCATGGAGGTTGATCCTAACCTCGTGCCTCTTTATGCGAGGCTAAAAAACTCTATCCGAGTTCACTTCACGGCGGGTGGCTCGGATATGAGAAAATTATGGTATGTAGTCCAGGACGTGCTCAGGAACCTTCTTGGCGTACAAAGGAATGTAATTCTCTCCATCCAGGATTATCCCAGAAGAGGTGACTATGACATCACATTCACCGGAGAAGGTATTTTTAGAGATGTACTAGAAAAGTTAAAAAAAGTTGAAAATAGTCCTGTTTTGAAAGGGATACAAATTGTTGAGCACGTCCTGGATGAGGTAAGACTGGTTATTGTAAAAGTATTTTCGCCCTTTGTTTCTGCTCCAGAAGTAATGTCATTTCTAGCAATTTATTTTAAAAGTGTTAAATGTATTGGGAAGATATTAAACGAATATAACATATGGACATCTAAGTGGAAATTCCTTGTGAAGTGTACAAGAGATCCAAATACACCAGGTGGTATACGGCTCCCCCCTGCCCGTTTCAAAATTGGGCAAACAAGTGGGGATTTCTTCTTTTCTGGGATGCCAGTATATTGCAGAAATTGTGGGCGCTATGGTCATTCAAAAGAAAACTGTCATGTATCATGTAGAAATTGTGCTAGTGAAGAACATGAGACAAAAGAATGCCCTAAGGAAAAGAAATGCAGTTTTTGCCAGACTCCACGTCACTTTTATTTTTCTTGCCCTCACAGATTTCGGGAAGATGAGCAAAAGGGGAAGTCCAAGACGTCCGACCAAGGACCAAAAGATCAGACCACCCCTCAGGAGGAGGAACAACAACCTGGAGCCTCTGGAGACAATAAGGGCGTACCAAATAGTGAAGTGTCTCCAGAGTCTATGACAGGTAAAATACCAAATCCCAAAACCTGGCTGCAGGACCTGCAGGAGTCCAAAAGGAGGGCTGAGAAGGAGCAGAAGGGCACTACTGGTAAGGTCAAAAGGGACCGGCAAAAGGCCGACACAGAAGCCCATGCCCAGTCTGAGTCTCCTAGGGCTGAGGGCGCTGAGTGGATAAAGGTGGGTCCTAAGAAAAAGAAAAAGGGTGGTTCGGAGAAGGCAGCAGGAGGTGAACAGATGGACACTTCTCCAGAAGGGGACGTGGACGCTGGACCCTCAGGGGTTTCGGTCTCCGCTGCTACAGGTGGGGACCGGGATCTTGCTGCCTCTGAAGAGTCAGAGGCTCTGCCTTGTGCGCAACCTCCTCCTATAGGACGACCTTCTACAGGTCAAACAGGGGCGGCGGAACCCCTCGGGGACCCACCTGATGAGGAACTGCATGGCCAGCCAATGGAGACCCAGCGGGTTCTGCCAGCCAGCCCTCCGAGCTATGCCAGTGTAGCGTCGGGTTTATATAAATGTGGTAATCTTTCCTCCTCCACGGAGACTCTCGTGACGATACTATCAGATGAGGAGGGAGGCGCAAGCCCAGTGGTCTGATCAGGTTCATCGGACAGGTAAATCCGTTGCTCTTAGTTACCTAAGTAAAATTTTTACATTTTCTAATGATGGCTGAACTCAAAGGTATTTCCCTCAACGTGAGAGGCATAAAATCTAACACGAGAAGAACTGCTCTTTTTAATTTTTTTACGTGTTTTACTGCATCTGTATTTTTTCTGCAAGAATGTAATATCCCACATGAAATGTCATATCAAAAATATAAAGATGAGTGGAAGTGTGGGCCATCTGTCTGGTCCGGATCGAATGCTGCAGGATCAGCGGGTGTAGCCATACTTTTTAAAGGGAACGTTTTAATTGATTTTATTCAGGAAATTTTACCAGGTCGTATTTTATTAGTGAAAGCTTTTATTGATGGTATTAGATGGCAGTTTTTAAATTTTTATGGATCCCCAGAGAAAAATGAAAGAGCCGAAATGCTTGATCTTTTACCATTATTTATTAATAACTCTGAACCTTTTATCTTAGCAGGGGATTTTAATTGTGTTTTAAAAGGTGAAAACCGGCGCTCCAGCTCTGTAAGCAGGAACTACGATAAAACCTCAGGTATGCTACATGATATAGTCAAAGATGCTAAATTGATAGACATATATAAAGAGTGTCATAGTGACAGCCCAGAGGACGCCGGTTTCACTTGGAGCAATGCTAATTGTAGCTCTAGGATTGATTTTATTTTTGGTTCAGATAAAACAATACCTGCCAAATGTGAAGTTTTAACTAATATATTTTCAGACCATAAACTTTTATCCTTTACCATAAAAGTAAATGACAACAAAAAATGTGGTAAGAAAAGCTGGAAAATGAACGTATCCCTTTTAACCGACCCGCAGATTTTATCAGATTTTATTGAGTTTTATAGGAAATGTAGAAAAGGGAAAAAAACAAATGAGACTATGAGTGTATGGTGGGATAGAATGAAAGTAAAAATAAAAGACTTTTTTATTAAAAAGAGTATATGTAGAGCCAAAGAAAAATATGAAGAATATAGAATTTTAAATACCCGCCTACAAACATTATTTAAGCTCAGAGACAATGGGATAGATGTACAACTTGATATTTCAAACTTAAAAGAAGAGATTTCAAAATGGCTAGAACAAAAAGGAAAAGAGATCATTTTTCGTTCTAGAGTACAACATATAGAAGAAAATGAAAAGTGTTCCAGATATTTTTTTAGGAAAAATAAAAAAGAAAAAGTGATAATTGACCATATAGATGGTGAGAATAATATAAAAAATATGCTGGGTAAAGTTGAGGTTTTTTTTTCTAATCTTTTTAATGGAAAAAATATAGATAATAAATTAATGGATGATTCGCTGCAAGGACTAACAGCTGTTTTAGATCCCGCATCCCAAGAGTTTTTATCCCAAGTTTTAACGGAACAAGAAGTGTTAAAAACTATTAAAAGTTTTAAAACTGGAAAGGTCCCTGGTCCTGATGGCATCCCAATAGAATTTTATGTATGTTTTTATGATATTTTAAAAGATGATTTGTTTTATTTGTTTACTGAGGTTTTTAATAATAAGGTTTTATTAAATTCCTGGAAGAAAGGTGAAGTCTCCCTCCTATATAAAAAAGGTGATAAATCAAAATTAGAAAACTGGAGACCAATAACACTTTTAAATTGTGACTATAAAATAATGGCTAAAATTTGTGCAAATCGTCTAAAAGAAGTCATCAGCAAAGTTATTCATTCTAATCAAGTGTGTGGGGTGCCGGGGCGCAGTATATGGGACAATCTGAATTTAGTGAAAGACTGTATTGAGGATGTGAAAGACAGAAAGGGGAAAATGGCGATTTTATCTATTGATTTTGAAAAAGCATTTGACCGTGTCTCACACTTTTATCTTTTTAAAGTTTTAGAGAAAATGGGCATACCAGAAGGGTTTTTACTATCGCTTAAAGCATTTTACAAGGATTGTACAAGTAAGATTTTAGTGAATGGTTTTAAGACACAAGAGGTATTTTTACGGTCAGGGGTGAAACAGGGATGCCCTCTGTCCCCCATACTGTTTATCTGTGCACTGGAACCAATGTTATGTGCAATACGCCAAAATAAACAGATATGCGGTGTCCCTCTGCCTGGAAGCGGTGGTTTGGAGGCCAAGGTTGTAGGCTACATGGATGACGTGGCGGTCTTGTGTACAGATGCACCATCACTTACGGCCACTCTCCATCAAGTGCAATCCTTTTGCCTAGCTTCTGGTTTTAAAATCAATTTTAATAAGTGTAACATTTTAAGTGTTGGGGGGATGATTTTACGTGATGTACCAATTAATGTCTCCGAATCCATTTCCATTTTAGGTATATCATTCACTGAAAATAATGATGGTTATAATAGTTGGGAAACAGTTACACAGAAAGTAAATACGAAAATATGTATGTGGAACATGAGGAGACTTACAATGGAGGGTAAAGTATTGGTTTTAAAGATGGTGATTTTACCTCTTTTATTGTATCTTAGCATGGTTTTCCCCCCGCCTGTTAATGTTTTAAAAAAGATAACCAAAACCTGTTTTACCTTCTTTTGGAACTCAAAAATGGAAAAGCTGAAAAGAGAAATCGTGATGAAATCAAAAGTAAAAGGTGGTAAAGATTTTCCAGATTTTAATAGGTTTCTTTTAATCCATCTGTTCGTTTACTGTTTTAATGCCCTTTTTAAGAATCACTATTGGTCCTTTTTTATGCGTTTTAATACAGGATTTTTTATGAGAAAGTTTGGATGGTATGAAGTTAATATATCTGTGCCCCATGCTTTTAATTTGTCGACGCATTATGAGATTTTAAGGAAAATAGTGTCCGATTTTAATTTAGGGACTAAGAAAATAGAGGAATTAAGAAATAGTAAGAAACTAAATAAAGAAATACGTAAAAGTGAGGAAATATGTAATGTTGACAGATATGATGATGACAAATCTATGTCTATCTGGAAAATGATTAACGTTTTTTATCTTTTTAATGAACAGAGAGATCTGGCTTGGAGTTGCATGCACCGCTGTCTTCCTTGCCGGGCATTCCAATACAGAAGAGGATTTGTGAGGTCTGCCATCTGCCAAAGAACCGGATGCCAAGACGAGGAAACGGTGGAACATCTATTATGGACATGTAATTTTGCAAAGGATTTCTGGAGAAGACTGCTCCCCCTACTGGAAAGGGTGGCAGACCTCAAGGACTTTACATATAAAACTGTGCTATACGGACTTATGGAATGCCCCACAATGGACCAGTACACAATGGCTTGGAAGACAGTGAACTGCGCCAAGTCATCTCTCTGGAAAGCGCGCAACATTGCTATTTTTAAACAAGATGTTTTATCAGTGAATGATGTTTTAAGTTTATGTTTATGTGAAATGTATACTTATTATTTAATTGACAAAAAGAAGAATGTACATATTTCCAAAAAATGGCTTGTTGACCAATGGAACCTAATTATTTAAAATCTTTGTATTTTTTTGTTTTGTAAATTTCATTTGTCTTTTAACGTTTGGTATTTGTTTAATTATGCTTGTAATTTGTTAAAGTTTTAATAAACGGTTTTATCCCTCTGCAGGGGATAGCCAAATTAAAAAAAATCTGTTCTTATCAGTTTAATATCTGATACGTCCCCTATCTGGGGACCATATATTAAATGGATTTTTAGAACAGGGAGATGGAAAAAGAGCTTGCTCTGTCCACTCCACGCATTGACCTGGTATTGCAGTATCTCCAGGACCGGTGCACCCCTTCTTTAATGCAGTTTCTAAAATCAGAAAGAATTGAATTCAATGTTTTTTGTTCATTTTGCTTGTTTGTCGGATTTTGGGATGGACTCTTTGGCTTTGCTTTTCTTCTCCTCATTGGATTTTTCATGTTCAAAGTTGCAGAAGCCAGATTACAAGCTCATTTTGGTTCAACTTCAGCAACTGTGCATTGCATTGCCATGTAATGTGATGCAATGCTATCTTTCTAGCTCTCCCTTTTTACTTCCTTTTGGATAAACAGACATATTAGGCAAGCATTTTGGAGCTTTCACCTAAATAACTACAGGTGGTGAGATAAGCTGCACAATATAATTGACCTTTCAGTATATTGTTGCACACACACCATCTATTTAGCAAATGCCCTTGTTATCAACAGCAGCCTTTTAAACTCACCTGAGCTAACAGGTATGTGCGCTGGTTACTCTGCTGCGCTTAAAATTTCTTTTTTGGTTTGCTACAATGCCTTTTCTGAAACGTTGTTTCCCTCTGCTGGAACACTGACTTCTTTCATTTAATGCCTGCAGACTATAAAAGAGAACCCAACCCAAAAAGTTTGGTTGATTAGTCTGTGGCATTCTGTTAAACTGTTGCTTATGGCGGTCTCTGTGAGCTTCTCAGCGACATTCAGCCAGCCAGGTATCCTGCCTGCAGTAGATGGAATGTGGCAATGGAACGCTGGCTGCGCGTGTCATAATAGGCTCTGAGCCTTTATATACCTGTGCACAGCAGCAGCCACCTTCAGTCTGCTGCTGGACAGCCAGCAGCAGCAGCAGCAGGAGAGGTATGTAATCAGGAGCCCTCCTGCTAAGGGTAGACAGCTGCTCGTTCCACCCCACCCCCCGCCTTAATTGGTTCTCCTCCCTTCCAACGGTGTTGAGGCGGGTGGGAACAGCAGGGGGTGAAGGTGCTGTGTTTAAAGAGGTGGAGTTATGCAGATCTAAAACGCGTGGATTGCAGCAGCAGCAAGCCGAAAAGTGCAGGCATGTAAGGGATCTAGAGGTTGACAACATGTCTTCTTAACGGGAGTCCAGGAGCTCATCTCCACAAATGGACTTTTCAGGATCCTTGGGTGGCTCCGTAGTTTGAAACCAATTCTGGTTATCGCTTCTCGGCCTTTTGGCTAAGATCAAGTGTAGTATCTGTTCTTATCAGTTTAATATCTGATACGTCCCCTATCTGGGGACCATATATTAAATGGATTTTTAGAACAGGGAGATGGAAAAAGAGCTTGCTCTGTCCACTCCACGCATTGACCTGGTATTGCAGTATCTCCAGGACCGGTGCACCCCTTCTTTAATGCAGTTTCTAAAATCAGAAAGAATTGAATTCAATGTTTTTTGTTCATTTTGCTTGTTTGTCGGATTTTGGGATGGACTCTTTGGCTTTGCTTTTCTTCTCCTCATTGGATTTTTCATGTTCAAAGTTGCAGAAGCCAGATTACAAGCTCATTTTGGTTCAACTTCAGCAACTGTGCATTGCATTGCCATGTAATGTGATGCAATGCTATCTTTCTAGCTCTCCCTTTTTACTTCCTTTTGGATAAACAGACATATTAGGCAAGCATTTTGGAGCTTTCACCTAAATAACTACAGGTGGTGAGATAAGCTGCACAATATAATTGACCTTTCAGTATATTGTTGCACACACACCATCTATTTAGCAAATGCCCTTGTTATCAACAGCAGCCTTTTAAACTCACCTGAGCTAACAGGTATGTGCGCTGGTTACTCTGCTGCGCTTAAAATTTCTTTTTTGGTTTGCTACAATGCCTTTTCTGAAACGTTGTCTCCTTCTGCTGGAACACTGACTTCTTTCATTTAATGCCTGCAGACTATAAAAGAGAACCCAACCCAAAAAGTTTGGTTGATTAGTCTGTGGCATTCTGTTAAACTGTTGCTTATGGCGGTCTCTGTGAGCTTCTCAGCGACATTCAGCCAGCCAGGTATCCTGCCTGCAGTAGATGGAATGTGGCAATGGAACGCTGGCTGCGCGTGTCATAATAGGCTCTGAGCCTTTATATACCTGTGCACAGCAGCAGCCACCTTCAGTCTGCTGCTGGACAGCCAGCAGCAGCAGCAGCAGGAGAGGTATGTAATCAGGAGCCCTCCTGCTAAGGGTAGACAGCTGCCCGTTCCACCCCACCCCCCGCCTTAATTGGTTCTCCTCCCTTCCAACGGTGTTGAGGCGGGTGGGAACAGCAGGGGGTGAAGGTGCTGTGTTTAAAGAGGTGGAGTTATGCAGATCTAAAACGCGTGGATTGCAGCAGCAGCAAGCCGAAAAGTGCAGGCATGTAAGGGATCTAGAGGTTGACAACATGTCTTCTTAACGGGAGTCCAGGAGCTCATCTCCACAAATGGACTTTTCAGGATCCTTGGGTGGCTCCGTAGTTTGAAACCAATTCTGGTTATCGCTTCTCGGCCTTTTGGCTAAGATCAAGTGTAGTATCTGTTCTTATCAGTTTAATATCTGATACGTCCCCTATCTGGGGACCATATATTAAATGGATTTTTAGAACAGGGAGATGGAAAAAGAGCTTGCTCTGTCCACTCCACGCATTGACCTGGTATTGCAGTATCTCCAGGACCGGTGCACCCCTTCTTTAATGCAGTTTCTAAAATCAGAAAGAATTGAATTCAATGTTTTTTGTTCATTTTGCTTGTTTGTCGGATTTTGGGATGGACTCTTTGGCTTTGCTTTTCTTCTCCTCATTGGATTTTTCATGTTCAAAGTTGCAGAAGCCAGATTACAAGCTCATTTTGGTTCAACTTCAGCAACTGTGCATTGCATTGCCATGTAATGTGATGCAATGCTATCTTTCTAGCTCTCCCTTTTTACTTCCTTTTGGATAAACAGACATATTAGGCAAGCATTTTGGAGCTTTCACCTAAATAACTACAGGTGGTGAGATAAGCTGCACAATATAATTGACCTTTCAGTATATTGTTGCACACACACCATCTATTTAGCAAATGCCCTTGTTAACAACAGCAGCCTTTTAAACTCACCTGAGCTAACAGGTATGTGTGCTGGTTACTCTGCTGCGCTTAAAATTTCTTTTTTGGTTTGCTACAATGCCTTTTCTGAAACGTTGTCTCCTTCTGCTGGAACACTGACTTCTTTCATTTAATGCCTGCAGACTATAAAAGAGAACCCAACCCAAAAAGTTTGGTTGATTAGTCTGTGGCATTCTGTTAAACTGTTGCTTATGGCGGTCTCTGTGAGCTTCTCAGCGACATTCAGCCAGCCAGGTATCCTGCCTGCAGTAGATGGAATGTGGCAATGGAACGCTGGCTGCGCGTGTCATAATAGGCTCTGAGCCTTTATATACCTGTGCACAGCAGCAGCCACCTTCAGTCTGCTGCTGGACAGCCAGCAGCAGCAGCAGCAGGAGAGGTATGTAATCAGGAGCCCTCCTGCTAAGGGTAGACAGCTGCTCGTTCCACCCCACCCCCCGCCTTAATTGGTTCTCCTCCCTTCCAACGGTGTTGAGGCGGGTGGGAACAGCAGGGGGTGAAGGTGCTGTGTTTAAAGAGGTGGAGTTATGCAGATCTAAAACGCGTGGATTGCAGCAGCAGCAAGCCGAAAAGTGCAGGCATGTAAGGGATCTAGAGGTTGACAACATGTCTTCTTAACGGGAGTCCAGGAGCTCATCTCCACAAATGGACTTTTCAGGATCCTTGGGTGGCTCCGTAGTTTGAAACCAATTCTGGTTATCGCTTCTCGGCCTTTTGGCTAAGATCAAGTGTAGTATCTGTTCTTATCAGTTTAATATCTGATACGTCCCCTATCTGGGGACCATATATTAAATGGATTTTTAGAACAGGGAGATGGAAAAAGAGCTTGCTCTGTCCACTCCACGCATTGACCTGGTATTGCAGTATCTCCAGGACCGGTGCACCCCTTCTTTAATGCAGTTTCTAAAATCAGAAAGAATTGAATTCAATGTTTTTTGTTCATTTTGCTTGTTTGTCGGATTTTGGGATGGACTCTTTGGCTTTGCTTTTCTTCTCCTCATTGGATTTTTCATGTTCAAAGTTGCAGAAGCCAGATTACAAGCTCATTTTGGTTCAACTTCAGCAACTGTGCATTGCATTGCCATGTAATGTGATGCAATGCTATCTTTCTAGCTCTCCCTTTTTACTTCCTTTTGGATAAACAGACATATTAGGCAAGCATTTTGGAGCTTTCACCTAAATAACTACAGGTGGTGAGATAAGCTGCACAATATAATTGACCTTTCAGTATATTGTTGCACACACACCATCTATTTAGCAAATGCCCTTGTTATCAACAGCAGCCTTTTAAACTCACCTGAGCTAACAGGTATGTGCGCTGGTTACTCTGCTGCGCTTAAAATTTCTTTTTTGGTTTGCTACAATGCCTTTTCTGAAACGTTGTCTCCTTCTGCTGGAACACTGACTTCTTTCATTTAATGCCTGCAGACTATAAAAGAGAACCCAACCCAAAAAGTTTGGTTGATTAGTCTGTGGCATTCTGTTAAACTGTTGCTTATGGCGGTCTCTGTGAGCTTCTCAGCGACATTCAGCCAGCCAGGTATCCTGCCTGCAGTAGATGGAATGTGGCAATGGAACGCTGGCTGCGCGTGTCATAATAGGCTCTGAGCCTTTATATACCTGTGCACAGCAGCAGCCACCTTCAGTCTGCTGCTGGACAGCCAGCAGCAGCAGCAGCAGGAGAGGTATGTAATCAGGAGCCCTCCTGCTAAGGGTAGACAGCTGCTCGTTCCACCCCACCCCCCGCCTTAATTGGTTCTCCTCCCTTCCAACGGTGTTGAGGCGGGTGGGAACAGCAGGGGGTGAAGGTGCTGTGTTTAAAGAGGTGGAGTTATGCAGATCTAAAACGCGTGGATTGCAGCAGCAGCAAGCCGAAAAGTGCAGGCATGTAAGGGATCTAGAGGTTGACAACATGTCTTCTTAACGGGAGTCCAGGAGCTCATCTCCACAAATGGACTTTTCAGGATCCTTGGGTGGCTCCGTAGTTTGAAACCAATTCTGGTTATCGCTTCTCGGCCTTTTGGCTAAGATCAAGTGTAGTATCTGTTCTTATCAGTTTAATATCTGATACGTCCCCTATCTGGGGACCATATATTAAATGGATTTTTAGAACAGGGAGATGGAAAAAGAGCTTGCTCTGTCCACTCCACGCATTGACCTGGTATTGCAGTATCTCCAGGACCGGTGCACCCCTTCTTTAATGCAGTTTCTAAAATCAGAAAGAATTGAATTCAATGTTTTTTGTTCATTTTGCTTGTTTGTCGGATTTTGGGATGGACTCTTTGGCTTTGCTTTTCTTCTCCTCATTGGATTTTTCATGTTCAAAGTTGCAGAAGCCAGATTACAAGCTCATTTTGGTTCAACTTCAGCAACTGTGCATTGCATTGCCATGTAATGTGATGCAATGCTATCTTTCTAGCTCTCCCTTTTTACTTCCTTTTGGATAAACAGACATATTAGGCAAGCATTTTGGAGCTTTCACCTAAATAACTACAGGTGGTGAGATAAGCTGCACAATATAATTGACCTTTCAGTATATTGTTGCACACACACCATCTATTTAGCAAATGCCCTTGTTATCAACAGCAGCCTTTTAAACTCACCTGAGCTAACAGGTATGTGCGCTGGTTACTCTGCTGCGCTTAAAATTTCTTTTTTGGTTTGCTACAATGCCTTTTCTGAAACGTTGTCTCCTTCTGCTGGAACACTGACTTCTTTCATTTAATGCCTGCAGACTATAAAAGAGAACCCAACCCAAAAAGTTTGGTTGATTAGTCTGTGGCATTCTGTTAAACTGTTGCTTATGGCGGTCTCTGTGAGCTTCTCAGCGACATTCAGCCAGCCAGGTATCCTGCCTGCAGTAGATGGAATGTGGCAATGGAACGCTGGCTGCGCGTGTCATAATAGGCTCTGAGCCTTTATATACCTGTGCACAGCAGCAGCCACCTTCAGTCTGCTGCTGGACAGCCAGCAGCAGCAGCAGCAGGAGAGGTATGTAATCAGGAGCCCTCCTGCTAAGGGTAGACAGCTGCTCGTTCCACCCCACCCCCCGCCTTAATTGGTTCTCCTCCCTTCCAACGGTGTTGAGGCGGGTGGGAACAGCAGGGGGTGAAGGTGCTGTGTTTAAAGAGGTGGAGTTATGCAGATCTAAAACGCGTGGATTGCAGCAGCAGCAAGCCGAAAAGTGCAGGCATGTAAGGGATCTAGAGGTTGACAACATGTCTTCTTAACGGGAGTCCAGGAGCTCATCTCCACAAATGGACTTTTCAGGATCCTTGGGTGGCTCCGTAGTTTGAAACCAATTCTGGTTATCGCTTCTCGGCCTTTTGGCTAAGATCAAGTGTAGTATCTGTTCTTATCAGTTTAATATCTGATACGTCCCCTATCTGGGGACCATATATTAAATGGATTTTTAGAACAGGGAGATGGAAAAAGAGCTTGCTCTGTCCACTCCACGCATTGACCTGGTATTGCAGTATCTCCAGGACCGGTGCACCCCTTCTTTAATGCAGTTTCTAAAATCAGAAAGAATTGAATTCAATGTTTTTTGTTCATTTTGCTTGTTTGTCGGATTTTGGGATGGACTCTTTGGCTTTGCTTTTCTTCTCCTCATTGGATTTTTCATGTTCAAAGTTGCAGAAGCCAGATTACAAGCTCATTTTGGTTCAACTTCAGCAACTGTGCATTGCATTGCCATGTAATGTGATGCAATGCTATCTTTCTAGCTCTCCCTTTTTACTTCCTTTTGGATAAACAGACATATTAGGCAAGCATTTTGGAGCTTTCACCTAAATAACTACAGGTGGTGAGATAAGCTGCACAATATAATTGACCTTTCAGTATATTGTTGCACACACACCATCTATTTAGCAAATGCCCTTGTTATCAACAGCAGCCTTTTAAACTCACCTGAGCTAACAGGTATGTGCGCTGGTTACTCTGCTGCGCTTAAAATTTCTTTTTTGGTTTGCTACAATGCCTTTTCTGAAACGTTGTCTCCCTCTGCTGGAACACTGACTTCTTTCATTTAATGCCTGCAGACTATAAAAGAGAACCCAACCCAAAAAGTTTGGTTGATTAGTCTGTGGCATTCTGTTAAACTGTTGCTTATGGCGGTCTCTGTGAGCTTCTCAGCGACATTCAGCCAGCCAGGTATCCTGCCTGCAGTAGATGGAATGTGGCAATGGAACGCTGGCTGCGCGTGTCATAATAGGCTCTGAGCCTTTATATACCTGTGCACAGCAGCAGCCACCTTCAGTCTGCTGCTGGACAGCCAGCAGCAGCAGCAGCAGGAGAGGTATGTAATCAGGAGCCCTCCTGCTAAGGGTAGACAGCTGCTCGTTCCACCCCACCCCCCGCCTTAATTGGTTCTCCTCCCTTCCAACGGTGTTGAGGCGGGTGGGAACAGCAGGGGGTGAAGGTGCTGTGTTTAAAGAGGTGGAGTTATGCAGATCTAAAACGCGTGGATTGCAGCAGCAGCAAGCCGAAAAGTGCAGGCATGTAAGGGATCTAGAGGTTGACAACATGTCTTCTTAACGGGAGTCCAGGAGCTCATCTCCACAAATGGACTTTTCAGGATCCTTGGGTGGCTCCGTAGTTTGAAACCAATTCTGGTTATCGCTTCTCGGCCTTTTGGCTAAGATCAAGTGTAGTATCTGTTCTTATCAGTTTAATATCTGATACGTCCCCTATCTGGGGACCATATATTAAATGGATTTTTAGAACAGGGAGATGGAAAAAGAGCTTGCTCTGTCCACTCCACGCATTGACCTGGTATTGCAGTATCTCCAGGACCGGTGCACCCCTTCTTTAATGCAGTTTCTAAAATCAGAAAGAATTGAATTCAATGTTTTTTGTTCATTTTGCTTGTTTGTCGGATTTTGGGATGGACTCTTTGGCTTTGCTTTTCTTCTCCTCATTGGATTTTTCATGTTCAAAGTTGCAGAAGCCAGATTACAAGCTCATTTTGGTTCAACTTCAGCAACTGTGCATTGCATTGCCATGTAATGTGATGCAATGCTATCTTTCTAGCTCTCCCTTTTTACTTCCTTTTGGATAAACAGACATATTAGGCAAGCATTTTGGAGCTTTCACCTAAATAACTACAGGTGGTGAGATAAGCTGCACAATATAATTGACCTTTCAGTATATTGTTGCACACACACCATCTATTTAGCAAATGCCCTTGTTATCAACAGCAGCCTTTTAAACTCACCTGAGCTAACAGGTATGTGTGCTGGTTACTCTGCTGCGCTTAAAATTTCTTTTTTGGTTTGCTACAATGCCTTTTCTGAAACGTTGTCTCCTTCTGCTGGAACACTGACTTCTTTCATTTAATGCCTGCAGACTATAAAAGAGAACCCAACCCAAAAAGTTTGGTTGATTAGTCTGTGGCATTCTGTTAAACTGTTGCTTATGGCGGTCTCTGTGAGCTTCTCAGCGACATTCAGCCAGCCAGGTATCCTGCCTGCAGTAGATGGAATGTGGCAATGGAACGCTGGCTGCGCGTGTCATAATAGGCTCTGAGCCTTTATATACCTGTGCACAGCAGCAGCCACCTTCAGTCTGCTGCTGGACAGCCAGCAGCAGCAGCAGCAGGAGAGGTATGTAATCAGGAGCCCTCCTGCTAAGGGTAGACAGCTGCTCGTTCCACCCCACCCCCCGCCTTAATTGGTTCTCCTCCCTTCCAACGGTGTTGAGGCGGGTGGGAACAGCAGGGGGTGAAGGTGCTGTGTTTAAAGAGGTGGAGTTATGCAGATCTAAAACGCGTGGATTGCAGCAGCAGCAAGCCGAAAAGTGCAGGCATGTAAGGGATCTAGAGGTTGACAACATGTCTTCTTAACGGGAGTCCAGGAGCTCATCTCCACAAATGGACTTTTCAGGATCCTTGGGTGGCTCCGTAGTTTGAAACCAATTCTGGTTATCGCTTCTCGGCCTTTTGGCTAAGATCAAGTGTAGTATCTGTTCTTATCAGTTTAATATCTGATACGTCCCCTATCTGGGGACCATATATTAAATGGATTTTTAGAACAGGGAGATGGAAAAAGAGCTTGCTCTGTCCACTCCACGCATTGACCTGGTATTGCAGTATCTCCAGGACCGGTGCACCCCTTCTTTAATGCAGTTTCTAAAATCAGAAAGAATTGAATTCAATGTTTTTTGTTCATTTTGCTTGTTTGTCGGATTTTGGGATGGACTCTTTGGCTTTGCTTTTCTTCTCCTCATTGGATTTTTCATGTTCAAAGTTGCAGAAGCCAGATTACAAGCTCATTTTGGTTCAACTTCAGCAACTGTGCATTGCATTGCCATGTAATGTGATGCAATGCTATCTTTCTAGCTCTCCCTTTTTACTTCCTTTTGGATAAACAGACATATTAGGCAAGCATTTTGGAGCTTTCACCTAAATAACTACAGGTGGTGAGATAAGCTGCACAATATAATTGACCTTTCAGTATATTGTTGCACACACACCATCTATTTAGCAAATGCCCTTGTTATCAACAGCAGCCTTTTAAACTCACCTGAGCTAACAGGTATGTGTGCTGGTTACTCTGCTGCGCTTAAAATTTCTTTTTTGGTTTGCTACAATGCCTTTTCTGAAACGTTGTCTCCTTCTGCTGGAACACTGACTTCTTTCATTTAATGCCTGCAGACTATAAAAGAGAACCCAACCCAAAAAGTTTGGTTGATTAGTCTGTGGCATTCTGTTAAACTGTTGCTTATGGCGGTCTCTGTGAGCTTCTCAGCGACATTCAGCCAGCCAGGTATCCTGCCTGCAGTAGATGGAATGTGGCAATGGAACGCTGGCTGCGCGTGTCATAATAGGCTCTGAGCCTTTATATACCTGTGCACAGCAGCAGCCACCTTCAGTCTGCTGCTGGACAGCCAGCAGCAGCAGCAGCAGGAGAGGTATGTAATCAGGAGCCCTCCTGCTAAGGGTAGACAGCTGCTCGTTCCACCCCACCCCCCGCCTTAATTGGTTCTCCTCCCTTCCAACGGTGTTGAGGCGGGTGGGAACAGCAGGGGGTGAAGGTGCTGTGTTTAAAGAGGTGGAGTTATGCAGATCTAAAACGCGTGGATTGCAGCAGCAGCAAGCCAAAAAGTGCAGGCATGTAAGGGATCTAGAGGTTGACAACATGTCTTCTTAACGGGAGTCCAGGAGCTCATCTCCACAAATGGACTTTTCAGGATCCTTGGGTGGCTCCGTAGTTTGAAACCAATTCTGGTTATCGCTTCTCGGCCTTTTGGCTAAGATCAAGTGTAATATCTGTTCTTATCAGTTTAATATCTGATACGTCCCCTATCTGGGGACCATATATTAAATGGATTTTTAGAACAGGGAGATGGAAAAAGAGCTTGCTCTGTCCACTCCACGCATTGACCTGGTATTGCAGTATCTCCAGGACCGGTGCACCCCTTCTTTAATGCAGTTTCTAAAATCAGAAAGAATTGAATTCAATGTTTTTTGTTCATTTTGCTTGTTTGTCGGATTTTGGGATGGACTCTTTGGCTTTGCTTTTCTTCTCCTCATTGGATTTTTCATGTTCAAAGTTGCAGAAGCCAGATTACAAGCTCATTTTGGTTCAACTTCAGCAACTGTGCATTGCATTGCCATGTAATGTGATGCAATGCTATCTTTCTAGCTCTCCCTTTTTACTTCCTTTTGGATAAACAGACATATTAGGCAAGCATTTTGGAGCTTTCACCTAAATAACTACAGGTGGTGAGATAAGCTGCACAATATAATTGACCTTTCAGTATATTGTTGCACACACACCATCTATTTAGCAAATGCCCTTGTTATCAACAGCAGCCTTTTAAACTCACCTGAGCTAACAGGTATGTGCGCTGGTTACTCTGCTGCGCTTAAAATTTCTTTTTTGGTTTGCTACAATGCCTTTTCTGAAACGTTGTCTCCTTCTGCTGGAACACTGACTTCTTTCATTTAATGCCTGCAGACTATAAAAGAGAACCCAACCCAAAAAGTTTGGTTGATTAGTCTGTGGCATTCTGTTAAACTGTTGCTTATGGCGGTCTCTGTGAGCTTCTCAGCGACATTCAGCCAGCCAGGTATCCTGCCTGCAGTAGATGGAATGTGGCAATGGAACGCTGGCTGCGCGTGTCATAATAGGCTCTGAGCCTTTATATACCTGTGCACAGCAGCAGCCACCTTCAGTCTGCTGCTGGACAGCCAGCAGCAGCAGCAGGAGAGGTATGTAATCAGGAGCCCTCCTGCTAAGGGTAGACAGCTGCTCGTTCCACCCCACCCCCCGCCTTAATTGGTTCTCCTCCCTTCCAACGGTGTTGAGGCGGGTGGGAACAGCAGGGGGTGAAGGTGCTGTGTTTAAAGAGGTGGAGTTATGCAGATCTAAAACGCGTGGATTGCAGCAGCAGCAAGCCGAAAAGTGCAGGCATGTAAGGGATCTAGAGGTTGACAACATGTCTTCTTAACGGGAATCCAGGAGCTCATCTCCACAAATGGACTTTTCAGGATCCTTGGGTGGCTCCGTAGTTTGAAACCAATTCTGGTTATCGCTTCTCGGCCTTTTGGCTAAGATCAAGTGTAGTATCTGTTCTTATCGCTTCTCGGCCTTTTGGCTAAGATCAAGTGTAGTATCATTTGAAAAGGCAGTTTTGTCCTTGGGCTGCCCTAGTAAATTGATGCATATTACACACTGGTTTGGTGCACTTGTTAGTACGCCAGGTGGCTCATAGAGTTATCTGATGGAAAACATGGCCCTCCAGGATCGAAGTCACTAGTCTGGGTAAGTGTGAGGGCTTTGGAGCAATGTGCCCCAGGAGTAGGCGCCCTGGTGGGAGTCCAAGCTTACTGGGACTGGGAACCCCAGAAAGACTTGGCTTCGTAGCACGCCGCACCTTTGCCAATCATACTTTCTGAGCAACCCCCCCTATTCCTGGCCTCCGGGCTAGGAAGGGGAATTTTTATAAACCCGGTCGGAGGTCCGGTCAGCTTTGGGCTGAGAAACCAACACAGGCTCCAGCTCCACTAGGGTGGCAGCCTAGATGGAAGCTGGGAGCACGAAAACGGCTCTTCTTCGGCTAGGGAGAGCATCGGAGATCCTTGACCCTCGCTGTGGCCTTCTGGCTCGGAGGGATGGGGATGGTTTATTGGGGACCCTCTCCTCCGGGAAGGGTCCACATGAATCCTCGCCTCGTGCGCTGTTTTGGTGTGACTTCGGTCACATTTTTCAGTGCCTTGGATGCAGCTTCAATCAAAAAATCTGTTCTTATCAGTTTAATATCTGATACGTCCCCTATCTGGGGACCATATATTAAATGGATTTTTAGAACAGGGAGATGGAAAAAGAGCTTGCTCTGTCCACTCCACGCATTGACCTGGTATTGCAGTATCTCCAGGACCGGTGCACCCCTTCTTTAATGCAGTTTCTAAAATCAGAAAGAATTGAATTCAATGTTTTTTGTTCATTTTGCTTGTTTGTCGGATTTTGGGATGGACTCTTTGGCTTTGCTTTTCTTCTCCTCATTGGATTTTTCATGTTCAAAGTTGCAGAAGCCAGATTACAAGCTCATTTTGGTTCAACTTCAGCAACTGTGCATTGCATTGCCATGTAATGTGATGCAATGCTATCTTTCTAGCTCTCCCTTTTTACTTCCTTTTGGATAAACAGACATATTAGGCAAGCATTTTGGAGCTTTCACCTAAATAACTACAGGTGGTGAGATAAGCTGCACAATATAATTGACCTTTCAGTATATTGTTGCACACACACCATCTATTTAGCAAATGCCCTTGTTATCAACAGCAGCCTTTTAAACTCACCTGAGCTAACAGGTATGTGCGCTGGTTACTCTGCTGCGCTTAAAATTTCTTTTTTGGTTTGCTACAATGCCTTTTCTGAAACGTTGTCTCCTTCTGCTGGAACACTGACTTCTTTCATTTAATGCCTGCAGACTATAAAAGAGAACCCAACCCAAAAAGTTTGGTTGATTAGTCTGTGGCATTCTGTTAAACTGTTGCTTATGGCGGTCTCTGTGAGCTTCTCAGCGACATTCAGCCAGCCAGGTATCCTGCCTGCAGTAGATGGAATGTGGCAATGGAACGCTGGCTGCGCGTGTCATAATAGGCTCTGAGCCTTTATATACCTGTGCACAGCAGCAGCCACCTTCAGTCTGCTGCTGGACAGCCAGCAGCAGCAGCAGCAGGAGAGGTATGTAATCAGGAGCCCTCCTGCTAAGGGTAGACAGCTGCTCGTTCCACCCCACCCCCCGCCTTAATTGGTTCTCCTCCCTTCCAACGGTGTTGAGGCGGGTGGGAACAGCAGGGGGTGAAGGTGCTGTGTTTAAAGAGGTGGAGTTATGCAGATCTAAAACGCGTGGATTGCAGCAGCAGCAAGCCGAAAAGTGCAGGCATGTAAGGGATCTAGAGGTTGACAACATGTCTTCTTAACGGGAGTCCAGGAGCTCATCTCCACAAATGGACTTTTCAGGATCCTTGGGTGGCTCCGTAGTTTGAAACCAATTCTGGTTATCGCTTCTCGGCCTTTTGGCTAAGATCAAGTGTAGTATCTGTTCTTATCAGTTTAATATCTGATACGTCCCCTATCTGGGGACCATATATTAAATGGATTTTTAGAACAGGGAGATGGAAAAAGAGCTTGCTCTGTCCACTCCACGCATTGACCTGGTATTGCAGTATCTCCAGGACCGGTGCACCCCTTCTTTAATGCAGTTTCTAAAATCAGAAAGAATTGAATTCAATGTTTTTTGTTCATTTTGCTTGTTTGTCGGATTTTGGGATGGACTCTTTGGCTTTGCTTTTCTTCTCCTCATTGGATTTTTCATGTTCAAAGTTGCAGAAGCCAGATTACAAGCTCATTTTGGTTCAACTTCAGCAACTGTGCATTGCATTGCCATGTAATGTGATGCAATGCTATCTTTCTAGCTCTCCCTTTTTACTTCCTTTTGGATAAACAGACATATTAGGCAAGCATTTTGGAGCTTTCACCTAAATAACTACAGGTGGTGAGATAAGCTGCACAATATAATTGACCTTTCAGTATATTGTTGCACACACACCATCTATTTAGCAAATGCCCTTGTTATCAACAGCAGCCTTTTAAACTCACCTGAGCTAACAGGTATGTGCGCTGGTTACTCTGCTGCGCTTAAAATTTCTTTTTTGGTTTGCTACAATGCCTTTTCTGAAACGTTGTCTCCTTCTGCTGGAACACTGACTTCTTTCATTTAATGCCTGCAGACTATAAAAGAGAACCCAACCCAAAAAGTTTGGTTGATTAGTCTGTGGCATTCTGTTAAACTGTTGCTTATGGCGGTCTCTGTGAGCTTCTCAGCGACATTCAGCCAGCCAGGTATCCTGCCTGCAGTAGATGGAATGTGGCAATGGAACGCTGGCTGCGCGTGTCATAATAGGCTCTGAGCCTTTATATACCTGTGCACAGCAGCAGCCACCTTCAGTCTGCTGCTGGACAGCCAGCAGCAGCAGCAGCAGGAGAGGTATGTAATCAGGAGCCCTCCTGCTAAGGGTAGACAGCTGCTCGTTCCACCCCACCCCCCGCCTTAATTGGTTCTCCTCCCTTCCAACGGTGTTGAGGCGGGTGGGAACAGCAGGGGGTGAAGGTGCTGTGTTTAAAGAGGTGGAGTTATGCAGATCTAAAACGCGTGGATTGCAGCAGCAGCAAGCCGAAAAGTGCAGGCATGTAAGGGATCTAGAGGTTGACAACATGTCTTCTTAACGGGAGTCCAGGAGCTCATCTCCACAAATGGACTTTTCAGGATCCTTGGGTGGCTCCGTAGTTTGAAACCAATTCTGGTTATCGCTTCTCGGCCTTTTGGCTAAGATCAAGTGTAGTATCTGTTCTTATCAGTTTAATATCTGATACGTCCCCTATCTGGGGACCATATATTAAATGGATTTTTAGAACAGGGAGATGGAAAAAGAGCTTGCTCTGTCCACTCCACGCATTGACCTGGTATTGCAGTATCTCCAGGACCGGTGCACCCCTTCTTTAATGCAGTTTCTAAAATCAGAAAGAATTGAATTCAATGTTTTTTGTTCATTTTGCTTGTTTGTCGGATTTTGGGATGGACTCTTTGGCTTTGCTTTTCTTCTCCTCATTGGATTTTTCATGTTCAAAGTTGCAGAAGCCAGATTACAAGCTCATTTTGGTTCAACTTCAGCAACTGTGCATTGCATTGCCATGTAATGTGATGCAATGCTATCTTTCTAGCTCTCCCTTTTTACTTCCTTTTGGATAAACAGACATATTAGGCAAGCATTTTGGAGCTTTCACCTAAATAACTACAGGTGGTGAGATAAGCTGCACAATATAATTGACCTTTCAGTATATTGTTGCACACACACCATCTATTTAGCAAATGCCCTTGTTAACAACAGCAGCCTTTTAAACTCACCTGAGCTAACAGGTATGTGTGCTGGTTACTCTGCTGCGCTTAAAATTTCTTTTTTGGTTTGCTACAATGCCTTTTCTGAAACGTTGTCTCCTTCTGCTGGAACACTGACTTCTTTCATTTAATGCCTGCAGACTATAAAAGAGAACCCAACCCAAAAAGTTTGGTTGATTAGTCTGTGGCATTCTGTTAAACTGTTGCTTATGGCGGTCTCTGTGAGCTTCTCAGCGACATTCAGCCAGCCAGGTATCCTGCCTGCAGTAGATGGAATGTGGCAATGGAACGCTGGCTGCGCGTGTCATAATAGGCTCTGAGCCTTTATATACCTGTGCACAGCAGCAGCCACCTTCAGTCTGCTGCTGGACAGCCAGCAGCAGCAGCAGCAGGAGAGGTATGTAATCAGGAGCCCTCCTGCTAAGGGTAGACAGCTGCTCGTTCCACCCCACCCCCCGCCTTAATTGGTTCTCCTCCCTTCCAACGGTGTTGAGGCGGGTGGGAACAGCAGGGGGTGAAGGTGCTGTGTTTAAAGAGGTGGAGTTATGCAGATCTAAAACGCGTGGATTGCAGCAGCAGCAAGCCGAAAAGTGCAGGCATGTAAGGGATCTAGAGGTTGACAACATGTCTTCTTAACGGGAGTCCAGGAGCTCATCTCCACAAATGGACTTTTCAGGATCCTTGGGTGGCTCCGTAGTTTGAAACCAATTCTGGTTATCGCTTCTCGGCCTTTTGGCTAAGATCAAGTGTAGTATCTGTTCTTATCAGTTTAATATCTGATACGTCCCCTATCTGGGGACCATATATTAAATGGATTTTTAGAACAGGGAGATGGAAAAAGAGCTTGCTCTGTCCACTCCACGCATTGACCTGGTATTGCAGTATCTCCAGGACCGGTGCACCCCTTCTTTAATGCAGTTTCTAAAATCAGAAAGAATTGAATTCAATGTTTTTTGTTCATTTTGCTTGTTTGTCGGATTTTGGGATGGACTCTTTGGCTTTGCTTTTCTTCTCCTCATTGGATTTTTCATGTTCAAAGTTGCAGAAGCCAGATTACAAGCTCATTTTGGTTCAACTTCAGCAACTGTGCATTGCATTGCCATGTAATGTGATGCAATGCTATCTTTCTAGCTCTCCCTTTTTACTTCCTTTTGGATAAACAGACATATTAGGCAAGCATTTTGGAGCTTTCACCTAAATAACTACAGGTGGTGAGATAAGCTGCACAATATAATTGACCTTTCAGTATATTGTTGCACACACACCATCTATTTAGCAAATGCCCTTGTTATCAACAGCAGCCTTTTAAACTCACCTGAGCTAACAGGTATGTGCGCTGGTTACTCTGCTGCGCTTAAAATTTCTTTTTTGGTTTGCTACAATGCCTTTTCTGAAACGTTGTCTCCCTCTGCTGGAACACTGACTTCTTTCATTTAATGCCTGCAGACTATAAAAGAGAACCCAACCCAAAAAGTTTGGTTGATTAGTCTGTGGCATTCTGTTAAACTGTTGCTTATGGCGGTCTCTGTGAGCTTCTCAGCGACATTCAGCCAGCCAGGTATCCTGCCTGCAGTAGATGGAATGTGGCAATGGAACGCTGGCTGCGCGTGTCATAATAGGCTCTGAGCCTTTATATACCTGTGCACAGCAGCAGCCACCTTCAGTCTGCTGCTGGACAGCCAGCAGCAGCAGCAGCAGGAGAGGTATGTAATCAGGAGCCCTCCTGCTAAGGGTAGACAGCTGCTCGTTCCACCCCACCCCCCGCCTTAATTGGTTCTCCTCCCTTCCAACGGTGTTGAGGCGGGTGGGAACAGCAGGGGGTGAAGGTGCTGTGTTTAAAGAGGTGGAGTTATGCAGATCTAAAACGCGTGGATTGCAGCAGCAGCAAGCCAAAAAGTGCAGGCATGTAAGGGATCTAGAGGTTGACAACATGTCTTCTTAACGGGAGTCCAGGAGCTCATCTCCACAAATGGACTTTTCAGGATCCTTGGGTGGCTCCGTAGTTTGAAACCAATTCTGGTTATCGCTTCTCGGCCTTTTGGCTAAGATCAAGTGTAATATCTGTTCTTATCAGTTTAATATCTGATACGTCCCCTATCTGGGGACCATATATTAAATGGATTTTTAGAACAGGGAGATGGAAAAAGAGCTTGCTCTGTCCACTCCACGCATTGACCTGGTATTGCAGTATCTCCAGGACCGGTGCACCCCTTCTTTAATGCAGTTTCTAAAATCAGAAAGAATTGAATTCAATGTTTTTTGTTCATTTTGCTTGTTTGTCGGATTTTGGGATGGACTCTTTGGCTTTGCTTTTCTTCTCCTCATTGGATTTTTCATGTTCAAAGTTGCAGAAGCCAGATTACAAGCTCATTTTGGTTCAACTTCAGCAACTGTGCATTGCATTGCCATGTAATGTGATGCAATGCTATCTTTCTAGCTCTCCCTTTTTACTTCCTTTTGGATAAACAGACATATTAGGCAAGCATTTTGGAGCTTTCACCTAAATAACTACAGGTGGTGAGATAAGCTGCACAATATAATTGACCTTTCAGTATATTGTTGCACACACACCATCTATTTAGCAAATGCCCTTGTTATCAACAGCAGCCTTTTAAACTCACCTGAGCTAACAGGTATGTGCGCTGGTTACTCTGCTGCGCTTAAAATTTCTTTTTTGGTTTGCTACAATGCCTTTTCTGAAACGTTGTCTCCTTCTGCTGGAACACTGACTTCTTTCATTTAATGCCTGCAGACTATAAAAGAGAACCCAACCCAAAAAGTTTGGTTGATTAGTCTGTGGCATTCTGTTAAACTGTTGCTTATGGCGGTCTCTGTGAGCTTCTCAGCGACATTCAGCCAGCCAGGTATCCTGCCTGCAGTAGATGGAATGTGGCAATGGAACGCTGGCTGCGCGTGTCATAATAGGCTCTGAGCCTTTATATACCTGTGCACAGCAGCAGCCACCTTCAGTCTGCTGCTGGACAGCCAGCAGCAGCAGCAGGAGAGGTATGTAATCAGGAGCCCTCCTGCTAAGGGTAGACAGCTGCTCGTTCCACCCCACCCCCCGCCTTAATTGGTTCTCCTCCCTTCCAACGGTGTTGAGGCGGGTGGGAACAGCAGGGGGTGAAGGTGCTGTGTTTAAAGAGGTGGAGTTATGCAGATCTAAAACGCGTGGATTGCAGCAGCAGCAAGCCGAAAAGTGCAGGCATGTAAGGGATCTAGAGGTTGACAACATGTCTTCTTAACGGGAATCCAGGAGCTCATCTCCACAAATGGACTTTTCAGGATCCTTGGGTGGCTCCGTAGTTTGAAACCAATTCTGGTTATCGCTTCTCGGCCTTTTGGCTAAGATCAAGTGTAGTATCTGTTCTTATCGCTTCTCGGCCTTTTGGCTAAGATCAAGTGTAGTATCATTTGAAAAGGCAGTTTTGTCCTTGGGCTGCCCTAGTAAATTGATGCATATTACACACTGGTTTGGTGCACTTGTTAGTACGCCAGGTGGCTCATAGAGTTATCTGATGGAAAACATGGCCCTCCAGGATCGAAGTCACTAGTCTGGGTAAGTGTGAGGGCTTTGGAGCAATGTGCCCCAGGAGTAGGCGCCCTGGTGGGAGTCCAAGCTTACTGGGACTGGGAACCCCAGAAAGACTTGGCTTCGTAGCACGCCGCACCTTTGCCAATCATACTTTCTGAGCAACCCCCCCTATTCCTGGCCTCCGGGCTAGGAAGGGGAATTTTTATAAACCCGGTCGGAGGTCCGGTCAGCTTTGGGCTGAGAAACCAACACAGGCTCCAGCTCCACTAGGGTGGCAGCCTAGATGGAAGCTGGGAGCACGAAAACGGCTCTTCTTCGGCTAGGGAGAGCATCGGAGATCCTTGACCCTCGCTGTGGCCTTCTGGCTCGGAGGGATGGGGATGGTTTATTGGGGACCCTCTCCTCCGGGAAGGGTCCACATGAATCCTCGCCTCGTGCGCTGTTTTGGTGTGACTTCGGTCACATTTTTCAGTGCCTTGGATGCAGCTTCAATCAAAAAATCTGTTCTTATCAGTTTAATATCTGATACGTCCCCTATCTGGGGACCATATATTAAATGGATTTTTAGAACAGGGAGATGGAAAAAGAGCTTGCTCTGTCCACTCCACGCATTGACCTGGTATTGCAGTATCTCCAGGACCGGTGCACCCCTTCTTTAATGCAGTTTCTAAAATCAGAAAGAATTGAATTCAATGTTTTTTGTTCATTTTGCTTGTTTGTCGGATTTTGGGATGGACTCTTTGGCTTTGCTTTTCTTCTCCTCATTGGATTTTTCATGTTCAAAGTTGCAGAAGCCAGATTACAAGCTCATTTTGGTTCAACTTCAGCAACTGTGCATTGCATTGCCATGTAATGTGATGCAATGCTATCTTTCTAGCTCTCCCTTTTTACTTCCTTTTGGATAAACAGACATATTAGGCAAGCATTTTGGAGCTTTCACCTAAATAACTACAGGTGGTGAGATAAGCTGCACAATATAATTGACCTTTCAGTATATTGTTGCACACACACCATCTATTTAGCAAATGCCCTTGTTATCAACAGCAGCCTTTTAAACTCACCTGAGCTAACAGGTATGTGCGCTGGTTACTCTGCTGCGCTTAAAATTTCTTTTTTGGTTTGCTACAATGCCTTTTCTGAAACGTTGTCTCCTTCTGCTGGAACACTGACTTCTTTCATTTAATGCCTGCAGACTATAAAAGAGAACCCAACCCAAAAAGTTTGGTTGATTAGTCTGTGGCATTCTGTTAAACTGTTGCTTATGGCGGTCTCTGTGAGCTTCTCAGCGACATTCAGCCAGCCAGGTATCCTGCCTGCAGTAGATGGAATGTGGCAATGGAACGCTGGCTGCGCGTGTCATAATAGGCTCTGAGCCTTTATATACCTGTGCACAGCAGCAGCCACCTTCAGTCTGCTGCTGGACAGCCAGCAGCAGCAGCAGCAGGAGAGGTATGTAATCAGGAGCCCTCCTGCTAAGGGTAGACAGCTGCTCGTTCCACCCCACCCCCCGCCTTAATTGGTTCTCCTCCCTTCCAACGGTGTTGAGGCGGGTGGGAACAGCAGGGGGTGAAGGTGCTGTGTTTAAAGAGGTGGAGTTATGCAGATCTAAAACGCGTGGATTGCAGCAGCAGCAAGCCGAAAAGTGCAGGCATGTAAGGGATCTAGAGGTTGACAACATGTCTTCTTAACGGGAGTCCAGGAGCTCATCTCCACAAATGGACTTTTCAGGATCCTTGGGTGGCTCCGTAGTTTGAAACCAATTCTGGTTATCGCTTCTCGGCCTTTTGGCTAAGATCAAGTGTAGTATCTGTTCTTATCAGTTTAATATCTGATACGTCCCCTATCTGGGGACCATATATTAAATGGATTTTTAGAACAGGGAGATGGAAAAAGAGCTTGCTCTGTCCACTCCACGCATTGACCTGGTATTGCAGTATCTCCAGGACCGGTGCACCCCTTCTTTAATGCAGTTTCTAAAATCAGAAAGAATTGAATTCAATGTTTTTTGTTCATTTTGCTTGTTTGTCGGATTTTGGGATGGACTCTTTGGCTTTGCTTTTCTTCTCCTCATTGGATTTTTCATGTTCAAAGTTGCAGAAGCCAGATTACAAGCTCATTTTGGTTCAACTTCAGCAACTGTGCATTGCATTGCCATGTAATGTGAAGCAATGCTATCTTTCTAGCTCTCCCTTTTTACTTCCTTTTGGATAAACAGACATATTAGGCAAGCATTTTGGAGCTTTCACCTAAATAACTACAGGTGGTGAGATAAGCTGCACAATATAATTGACCTTTCAGTATATTGTTGCACACACACCATCTATTTAGCAAATGCCCTTGTTATCAACAGCAGCCTTTTAAACTCACCTGAGCTAACAGGTATGTGCGCTGGTTACTCTGCTGCGCTTAAAATTTCTTTTTTGGTTTGCTACAATGCCTTTTCTGAAACGTTGTCTCCTTCTGCTGGAACACTGACTTCTTTCATTTAATGCCTGCAGACTATAAAAGAGAACCCAACCCAAAAAGTTTGGTTGATTAGTCTGTGGCATTCTGTTAAACTGTTGCTTATGGCGGTCTCTGTGAGCTTCTCAGCGACATTCAGCCAGCCAGGTATCCTGCCTGCAGTAGATGGAATGTGGCAATGGAACGCTGGCTGCGCGTGTCATAATAGGCTCTGAGCCTTTATATACCTGTGCACAGCAGCAGCCACCTTCAGTCTGCTGCTGGACAGCCAGCAGCAGCAGCAGGAGAGGTATGTAATCAGGAGCCCTCCTGCTAAGGGTAGACAGCTGCTCGTTCCACCCCACCCCCCGCCTTAATTGGTTCTCCTCCCTTCCAACGGTGTTGAGGCGGGTGGGAACAGCAGGGGGTGAAGGTGCTGTGTTTAAAGAGGTGGAGTTATGCAGATCTAAAACGCGTGGATTGCAGCAGCAGCAAGCCGAAAAGTGCAGGCATGTAAGGGATCTAGAGGTTGACAACATGTCTTCTTAACGGGAGTCCAGGAGCTCATCTCCACAAATGGACTTTTCAGGATCCTTGGGTGGCTCCGTAGTTTGAAACCAATTCTGGTTATCGCTTCTCGGCCTTTTGGCTAAGATCAAGTGTAGTATCTGTTCTTATCAGTTTAATATCTGATACGTCCCCTATCTGGGGACCATATATTAAATGGATTTTTAGAACAGGGAGATGGAAAAAGAGCTTGCTCTGTCCACTCCACGCATTGACCTGGTATTGCAGTATCTCCAGGACCGGTGCACCCCTTCTTTAATGCAGTTTCTAAAATCAGAAAGAATTGAATTCAATGTTTTTTGTTCATTTTGCTTGTTTGTCGGATTTTGGGATGGACTCTTTGGCTTTGCTTTTCTTCTCCTCATTGGATTTTTCATGTTCAAAGTTGCAGAAGCCAGATTACAAGCTCATTTTGGTTCAACTTCAGCAACTGTGCATTGCATTGCCATGTAATGTGATGCAATGCTATCTTTCTAGCTCTCCCTTTTTACTTCCTTTTGGATAAACAGACATATTAGGCAAGCATTTTGGAGCTTTCATCTAAATAACTACAGGTGGTGAGATAAGCTGCACAATATAATTGACCTTTCAGTATATTGTTGCACACACACCATCTATTTAGCAAATGCCCTTGTTATCAACAGCAGCCTTTTAAACTCACCTGAGCTAACAGGTATGTGCGCTGGTTACTCTGCTGCGCTTAAAATTTCTTTTTTGGTTTGCTACAATGCCTTTTCTGAAACGTTGTCTCCTTCTGCTGGAACACTGACTTCTTTCATTTAATGCCTGCAGACTATAAAAGAGAACCCAACCCAAAAAGTTTGGTTGATTAGTCTGTGGCATTCTGTTAAACTGTTGCTTATGGCGGTCTCTGTGAGCTTCTCAGCGACATTCAGCCAGCCAGGTATCCTGCCTGCAGTAGATGGAATGTGGCAATGGAACGCTGGCTGCGCGTGTCATAATAGGCTCTGAGCCTTTATATACCTGTGCACAGCAGCAGCCACCTTCTGTCTGCTGCTGGACAGCCAGCAGCAGCAGCAGCAGGAGAGGTATGTAATCAGGAGCCCTCCTGCTAAGGTTAGACAGCTGCTCGTTCCACCCCACCCCCCGCCTTAATTGGTTCTCCTCCCTTCCAACGGTGTTGAGGCGGGTGGGAACAGCAGGGGGTGAAGGTGCTGTGTTTAAAGAGGTGGAGTTATGCAGATCTAAAACGCGTGGATTGCAGCAGCAGCAAGCCGAAAAGTGCAGGCATGTAAGGGATCTAGAGGTTGACAACATGTCTTCTTAACGGGAGTCCAGGAGCTCATCTCCACAAATGGACTTTTCAGGATCCTTGGGTGGCTCCGTAGTTTGAAACCAATTCTGGTTATCGCTTCTCGGCCTTTTGGCTAAGATCAAGTGTAGTATCTGTTCTTATCAGTTTAATATCTGATACGTCCCCTATCTGGGGACCATATATTAAATGGATTTTTAGAACAGGGAGATGGAAAAAGAGCTTGCTCTGTCCACTCCACGCATTTACCTGGTATTGCAGTATCTCCAGGACCGGTGCACCCCTTCTTTAATGCAGTTTCTAAAATCAGAAAGAATTGAATTCAATGTTTTTTGTTCATTTTGCTTGTTTGTCGGATTTTGGGATGGACTCTTTGGCTTTGCTTTTCTTCTCCTCATTGGATTTTTCATGTTCAAAGTTGCAGAAGCCAGATTACAAGCTCATTTTGGTTCAACTTCAGCAACTGTGCATTGCATTGCCATGTAATGTGATGCAATGCTATCTTTCTAGCTCTCCCTTTTTACTTCCTTTTGGATAAACAGACATATTAGGCAAGCATTTTGGAGCTTTCACCTAAATAACTACAGGTGGTGAGATAAGCTGCACAATATAATTGACCTTTCAGTATATTGTTGCACACACACCATCTATTTAGCAAATGCCCTTGTTATCAACAGCAGCCTTTTAAACTCACCTGAGCTAACAGGTATGTGCGCTGGTTACTCTGCTGCGCTTAAAATTTCTTTTTTGGTTTGCTACAATGCCTTTTCTGAAACGTTGTCTCCTTCTGCTGGAACACTGACTTCTTTCATTTAATGCCTGCAGACTATAAAAGAGAACCCAACCCAAAAAGTTTGGTTGATTAGTCTGTGGCATTCTGTTAAACTGTTGCTTATGGCGGTCTCTGTGAGCTTCTCAGCGACATTCAGCCAGCCAGGTATCCTGCCTGCAGTAGATGGAATGTGGCAATGGAACGCTGGCTGCGCGTGTCATAATAGGCTCTGAGCCTTTATATACCTGTGCACAGCAGCAGCCACCTTCAGTCTGCTGCTGGACAGCCAGCAGCAGCAGCAGCAGGAGAGGTATGTAATCAGGAGCCCTCCTGCTAAGGGTAGACAGCTGCTCGTTCCACCCCACCCCCCGCCTTAATTGGTTCTCCTCCCTTCCAACGGTGTTGAGGCGGGTGGGAACAGCAGGGGGTGAAGGTGCTGTGTTTAAAGAGGTGGAGTTATGCAGATCTAAAACGCGTGGATTGCAGCAGCAGCAAGCCGAAAAGTGCAGGCATGTAAGGGATGTAGAGGTTGACAACATGTCTTCTTAACGGGAGTCCAGGAGCTCATCTCCACAAATGGACTTTTCAGGATCCTTGGGTGGCTCCGTAGTTTGAAACCAATTCTGGTTATCGCTTCTCGGCCTTTTGGCTAAGATCAAGTGTAGTATCTGTTCTTATCAGTTTAATATCTGATACGTCCCCTATCTGGGGACCATATATTAAATGGATTTTTAGAACAGGGAGATGGAAAAAGAGCTTGCTCTGTCCACTCCACGCATTGACCTGGTATTGCAGTATCTCCAGGACCGGTGCACCCCTTCTTTAATGCAGTTTCTAAAATCAGAAAGAATTGAATTCAATGTTTTTTGTTCATTTTGCTTGTTTGTCGGATTTTGGGATGGACTCTTTGGCTTTGCTTTTCTTCTCCTCATTGGATTTTTCATGTTCAAAGTTGCAGAAGCCAGATTACAAGCTCATTTTGGTTCAACTTCAGCAACTGTGCATTGCATTGCCATGTAATGTGATGCAATGCTATCTTTCTAGCTCTCCCTTTTTACTTCCTTTTGGATAAACAGACATATTAGGCAAGCATTTTGGAGCTTTCACCTAAATAACTACAGGTGGTGAGATAAGCTGCACAATATAATTGACCTTTCAGTATATTGTTGCACACACACCATCTATTTAGCAAATGCCCTTGTTATCAACAGCAGCCTTTTAAACTCACCTGAGCTAACAGGTATGTGCGCTGGTTACTCTGCTGCGCTTAAAATTTCTTTTTTGGTTTGCTACAATGCCTTTTCTGAAACGTTGTCTCCTTCTGCTGGAACACTGACTTCTTTCATTTAATGCCTGCAGACTATAAAAGAGAACCCAACCCAAAAAGTTTGGTTGATTAGTCTGTGGCATTCTGTTAAACTGTTGCTTATGGCGGTCTCTGTGAGCTTCTCAGCGACATTCAGCCAGCCAGGTATCCTGCCTGCAGTAGATGGAATGTGGCAATGGAACGCTGGCTGCGCGTGTCATAATAGGCTCTGAGCCTTTATATACCTGTGCACAGCAGCAGCCACCTTCTGTCTGCTGCTGGACAGCCAGCAGCAGCAGCAGCAGGAGAGGTATGTAATCAGGAGCCCTCCTGCTAAGGTTAGACAGCTGCTCGTTCCACCCCACCCCCCGCCTTAATTGGTTCTCCTCCCTTCCAACGGTGTTGAGGCGGGTGGGAACAGCAGGGGGTGAAGGTGCTGTGTTTAAAGAGGTGGAGTTATGCAGATCTAAAACGCGTGGATTGCAGCAGCAGCAAGCCGAAAAGTGCAGGCATGTAAGGGATCTAGAGGTTGACAACATGTCTTCTTAACGGGAGTCCAGGAGCTCATCTCCACAAATGGACTTTTCAGGATCCTTGGGTGGCTCCGTAGTTTGAAACCAATTCTGGTTATCGCTTCTCGGCCTTTTGGCTAAGATCAAGTGTAGTATCTGTTCTTATCAGTTTAATATCTGATACGTCCCCTATCTGGGGACCATATATTAAATGGATTTTTAGAACAGGGAGATGGAAAAAGAGCTTGCTCTGTCCACTCCACGCATTTACCTGGTATTGCAGTATCTCCAGGACCGGTGCACCCCTTCTTTAATGCAGTTTCTAAAATCAGAAAGAATTGAATTCAATGTTTTTTGTTCATTTTGCTTGTTTGTCGGATTTTGGGATGGACTCTTTGGCTTTGCTTTTCTTCTCCTCATTGGATTTTTCATGTTCAAAGTTGCAGAAGCCAGATTACAAGCTCATTTTGGTTCAACTTCAGCAACTGTGCATTGCATTGCCATGTAATGTGATGCAATGCTATCTTTCTAGCTCTCCCTTTTTACTTCCTTTTGGATAAACAGACATATTAGGCAAGCATTTTGGAGCTTTCACCTAAATAACTACAGGTGGTGAGATAAGCTGCACAATATAATTGACCTTTCAGTATATTGTTGCACACACACCATCTATTTAGCAAATGCCCTTGTTATCAACAGCAGCCTTTTAAACTCACCTGAGCTAACAGGTATGTGCGCTGGTTACTCTGCTGCGCTTAAAATTTCTTTTTTGGTTTGCTACAATGCCTTTTCTGAAACGTTGTCTCCTTCTGCTGGAACACTGACTTCTTTCATTTAATGCCTGCAGACTATAAAAGAGAACCCAACCCAAAAAGTTTGGTTGATTAGTCTGTGGCATTCTGTTAAACTGTTGCTTATGGCGGTCTCTGTGAGCTTCTCAGCGACATTCAGCCAGCCAGGTATCCTGCCTGCAGTAGATGGAATGTGGCAATGGAACGCTGGCTGCGCGTGTCATAATAGGCTCTGAGCCTTTATATACCTGTGCACAGCAGCAGCCACCTTCAGTCTGCTGCTGGACAGCCAGCAGCAGCAGCAGGAGAGGTATGTAATCAGGAGCCCTCCTGCTAAGGGTAGACAGCTGCTCGTTCCACCCCACCCCCCGCCTTAATTGGTTCTCCTCCCTTCCAACGGTGTTGAGGCGGGTGGGAACAGCAGGGGGTGAAGGTGCTGTGTTTAAAGAGGTGGAGTTATGCAGATCTAAAACGCGTGGATTGCAGCAGCAGCAAGCCGAAAAGTGCAGGCATGTAAGGGATCTAGAGGTTGACAACATGTCTTCTTAACGGGAGTCCAGGAGCTCATCTCCACAAATGGACTTTTCAGGATCCTTGGGTGGCTCCGTAGTTTGAAACCAATTCTGGTTATCGCTTCTCGGCCTTTTGGCTAAGATCAAGTGTAGTATCTGTTCTTATCAGTTTAATATCTGATACGTCCCCTATCTGGGGACCATATATTAAATGGATTTTTAGAACAGGGAGATGGAAAAAGAGCTTGCTCTGTCCACTCCACGCATTGACCTGGTATTGCAGTATCTCCAGGACCGGTGCACCCCTTCTTTAATGCAGTTTCTAAAATCAGAAAGAATTGAATTCAATGTTTTTTGTTCATTTTGCTTGTTTGTCGGATTTTGGGATGGACTCTTTGGCTTTGCTTTTCTTCTCCTCATTGGATTTTTCATGTTCAAAGTTGCAGAAGCCAGATTACAAGCTCATTTTGGTTCAACTTCAGCAACTGTGCATTGCATTGCCATGTAATGTGATGCAATGCTATCTTTCTAGCTCTCCCTTTTTACTTCCTTTTGGATAAACAGACATATTAGGCAAGCATTTTGGAGCTTTCACCTAAATAACTACAGGTGGTGAGATAAGCTGCACAATATAATTGACCTTTCAGTATATTGTTGCACACACACCATCTATTTAGCAAATGCCCTTGTTATCAACAGCAGCCTTTTAAACTCACCTGAGCTAACAGGTATGTGCGCTGGTTACTCTGCTGCGCTTAAAATTTCTTTTTTGGTTTGCTACAATGCCTTTTCTGAAACGTTGTCTCCTTCTGCTGGAACACTGACTTCTTTCATTTAATGCCTGCAGACTATAAAAGAGAACCCAACCCAAAAAGTTTGGTTGATTAGTCTGTGGCATTCTGTTAAACTGTTGCTTATGGCGGTCTCTGTGAGCTTCTCAGCGACATTCAGCCAGCCAGGTATCCTGCCTGCAGTAGATGGAATGTGGCAATGGAACGCTGGCTGCGCGTGTCATAATAGGCTCTGAGCCTTTATATACCTGTGCACAGCAGCAGCCACCTTCAGTCTGCTGCTGGACAGCCAGCAGCAGCAGCAGCAGGAGAGGTATGTAATCAGGAGCCCTCCTGCTAAGGGTAGACAGCTGCTCGTTCCACCCCACCCCCCGCCTTAATTGGTTCTCCTCCCTTCCAACGGTGTTGAGGCGGGTGGGAACAGCAGGGGGTGAAGGTGCTGTGTTTAAAGAGGTGGAGTTATGCAGATCTAAAACGCGTGGATTGCAGCAGCAGCAAGCCGAAAAGTGCAGGCATGTAAGGGATCTAGAGGTTGACAACATGTCTTCTTAACGGGAGTTCAGGAGCTCATCTCCACAAATGGACTTTTCAGGATCCTTGGGTGGCTCTGTAGTTTGAAACCAATTCTGGTTATCGCTTCTCGGCCTTTTGGCTAAGATCAAGTGTAGTATCTGTTCTTATCAGTTTAATATCTGATACGTCCCCTATCTGGGGACCATATATTAAATGGATTTTTAGAACAGGGAGATGGAAAAAGAGCTTGCTCTGTCCACTCCACGCATTGACCTGGTATTGCAGTATCTCCAGGACCGGTGCACCCCTTCTTTAATGCAGTTTCTAAAATCAGAAAGAATTGAATTCAATGTTTTTTGTTCATTTTGCTTGTTTGTCGGATTTTTGATGGACTCTTTGGCTTTGCTTTTCTTCTCCTCATTGGATTTTTCATGTTCAAAGTTGCAGAAGCCAGATTACAAGCTCATTTTGGTTCAACTTCAGCAACTGTGCATTGCATTGCCATGTAATGTGATGCAATGCTATCTTTCTAGCTCTCCCTTTTTACTTCCTTTTGGATAAACAGACATATTAGGCAAGCATTTTGGAGCTTTCACCTAAATAACTACAGGTGGTGAGATAAGCTGCACAATATAATTGACCTTTCAGTATATTGTTGCACACACACCATCTATTTAGCAAATGCCCTTGTTATCAAGAGCAGCCTTTTAAACTCACCTGAGCTAACAGGTATGTGCGCTGGTTACTCTGCTGCGCTTAAAATTTCTTTTTTGGTTTGCTACAATGCCTTTTCTGAAACGTTGTCTCCTTCTGCTGGAACACTGACTTCTTTCATTTAATGCCTGCAGACTATAAAAGAGAACCCAACCCAAAAAGTTTGGTTGATTAGTCTGTGGCATTCTGTTAAACTGTTGCTTATGGCGGTCTCTGTGAGCTTCTCAGCGACATTCAGCCAGCCAGGTATCCTGCCTGCAGTAGATGGAATGTGGCAATGGAACGCTGGCTGCGCGTGTCATAATAGGCTCTGAGCCTTTATATACCTGTGCACAGCAGCAGCCACCTTCAGTCTGCTGCTGGACAGCCAGCAGCAGCAGCAGCAGGAGAGGTATGTAATCAGGAGCCCTCCTGCTAAGGGTAGACAGCTGCTCGTTCCACCCCACCCCCCGCCTTAATTGGTTCTCCTCCCTTCCAACGGTGTTGAGGCGGGTGGGAACAGCAGGGGGTGAAGGTGCTGTGTTTAAAGAGGTGGAGTTATGCAGATCTAAAACGCGTGGATTGCAGCAGCAGCAAGCCGAAAAGTGCAGGCATGTAAGGGATCTAGAGGTTGACAACATGTCTTCTTAACGGGAGTCCAGGAGCTCATCTCCACAAATGGACTTTTCAGGATCCTTGGGTGGCTCCGTAGTTTGAAACCAATTCTGGTTATCGCTTCTCGGCCTTTTGGCTAAGATCAAGTGTAGTATCTGTTCTTATCAGTTTAATATCTGATACGTCCCCTATCTGGGGACCATATATTAAATGGATTTTTAGAACAGGGAGATGGAAAAAGAGCTTGCTCTGTCCACTCCACGCATTGACCTGGTATTGCAGTATCTCCAGGACCGGTGCACCCCTTCTTTAATGCAGTTTCTAAAATCAGAAAGAATTGAATTCAATGTTTTTTGTTCATTTTGCTTGTTTGTCGGATTTTGGGATGGACTCTTTGGCTTTGCTTTTCTTCTCCTCATTGGATTTTTCATGTTCAAAGTTGCAGAAGCCAGATTACAAGCTCATTTTGGTTCAACTTCAGCAACTGTGCATTGCATTGCCATGTAATGTGATGCAATGCTATCTTTCTAGCTCTCCCTTTTTACTTCCTTTTGGATAAACAGACATATTAGGCAAGCATTTTGGAGCTTTCACCTAAATAACTACAGGTGGTGAGATAAGCTGCACAATATAATTGACCTTTCAGTATATTGTTGCACACACACCATCTATTTAGCAAATGCCCTTGTTATCAACAGCAGCCTTTTAAACTCACCTGAGCTAACAGGTATGTGCGCTGGTTACTCTGCTGCGCTTAAAATTTCTTTTTTGGTTTGCTACAATGCCTTTTCTGAAACGTTGTCTCCTTCTGCTGGAACACTGATTTCTTTCATTTAATGCCTGCAGACTATAAAAGAGAACCCAACCCAAAAATTTTGGTTGATTAGTCTGTGGCATTCTGTTAAACTGTTGCTTATGGCGGTCTCTGTGAGCTTCTCAGCGACATTCAGCCAGCCAGGTATCCTGCCTGCAGTAGATGGAATGTGGCAATGGAACGCTGGCTGCGCGTGTCATAATAGGCTCTGAGCCTTTATATACCTGTGCACAGCAGCAGCCACCTTCAGTCTGCTGCTGGACAGCCAGCAGCAGCAGCAGCAGGAGAGGTATGTAATCAGGAGCCCTCCTGCTAAGGGTAGACAGCTGCTCGTTCCACCCCACCCCCCGCCTTAATTGGTTCTCCTCCCTTCCAACGGTGTTGAGGCGGGTGGGAACAGCAGGGGGTGAAGGTGCTGTGTTTAAAGAGGTGGAGTTATGCAGATCTAAAACGCGTGGATTGCAGCAGCAGCAAGCCGAAAAGTGCAGGCATGTAAGGGATCTAGAGGTTGACAACATGTCTTCTTAACGGGAGTCCAGGAGCTCATCTCCACAAATGGACTTTTCAGGATCCTTGGGTGGCTCCATAGTTTGAAACCAATTCTGGTTATCGCTTCTCGGCCTTTTGGCTAAGATCAAGTGCTTTATTGCAGGAGATTGTGGTTGAAGGGCACTCGGGTACCCCTCTCCTTGGCCTGGCAGGATCGTCCACTTTGGTGGACTTAACCTGCTTGCTGCTATTAGGGAGAGGGCTTAGTCCCAGGGTAACGAGTTGCGATCCCCCAGCTTCCAGGTGTTTTTCGCTGCAAGAACACTGGGAGCGCAGATTGCAAGCGGCTGCAACTTGCAACCTTGTTGCGTTTTTCCATGGAGGTTGATCCTAACCTCGTGCCTCTTTATGCGAGGCTAAAAAACTCTATCCGAGTTCACTTCACGGCGGGTGGCTCGGATATGAGGAAATTAGGGTATGTAGTCCAGGACGTGCTCAGGAACCTTCTTGGCGTACAAAGGAATGAAATTCTCTCCATCCAGGATTATCCCAGAAGAGGTGACTATGACATCACATTCACCGGAGAAGGTATTTTTAGAGATGTACTAGAAAAGTTAAAAAAAGTTGAAAATAGTCCTGTTTTGAAAGGGATACAAATTGTTGAGCACGTCCTGGATGAGGTAAGACTGGTTATTGTAAAAATATTTTCGCCCTTTGTTTCTGCTCCAGAAGTAATGTCATTTCTAGCAATTTATTTTAAAAGTGTTAAATGTATTGGGAAGATATTAAACGAATATAACATATGGACATCTAAGTGGAAATTCCTTGTGAAGTGTACAAGAGATCCAAATACACCAGGTGGTATACGGCTCCCCCCTGCCCGTTTCAAAATTGGGCAAACAAATGGGGATTTCTTCTTTTCTGGGATGCCAGTATATTGCAGAAATTGTGGGCGCTATGGTCATTCAAAAGAAAACTGTCATGTATCATGTAGAAATTGTGCTAGTGAAGAACATGAGACAAAAGAATGCCCTAAGGAAAAGAAATGCAGTTTTTGCCAGACTCCAGGTCACTTTTATTTTTCTTGCCCTCACAGATTTCGGGAAGATGAGCAAAAGGGGAAGTCCAAGACGTCCGATCAAGGACCAAAAGATCAGACCACCCCTCAGGAGGAGGAACAACAACCTGGAGCCTCTGGAGACAATAAGGGCGTACCAAATAGTGAAGTGTCTCCAGAGTCTATGACAGGTAAAATACCAAATCCCAAAACCTGGCTGCAGGACCTGCGGGAGTCCAAAAGGAGGGCTGAGAAGGAGCAGAAGGGCACTACTGGTAAGGTCAAAAGGGACCGGCAAAAGGCCGACACAGAAGCCCATGCCCAGTCTGGGTCTCCTAGTGCTGAGCGCGCTGAGTGGATAAAGGTGGGTCCTAAGAAAAAGAAAAAGGGTGGTTCGGAGGAGGCAGCAGGAGGTGAACAGATGGACACTTCTCCAGAAGGGGACGTGGACGCTGGACCCTCAGGGGTTTCGGTCTCCGCTGCTACAGGTGGGGACCGGGATCTTGCTGCCTCTGAAGAGTCAGAGGCTCTGCCTTGTGCGCAACCTCCTCCTATAGGACGACCTTCTACAGGTCAAACAGGGGCGGCGGAACCCCTCGGGGACCCACCTGATGAGGAACTGCATGGCCAGCCAATGGAGACCCAGCGGGTTCTGCCAGCCAGCCCTCCGAGCTATGCCAGTGTAGCGTCGGGTTTATATAAATGTGGTAATCTTTCCTCCTCCACGGAGACTCTCGTGACGATACTATCAGATGAGGAGGGAGGCGTAAGCCCAGTGGTCTGATCAGGTTCATCGGACAGGTAAATCCGTTGCTCTTAGTTACCTAAGTAAAATTTCTACATTTTCTAATGATGGCTGAACTGAAAGGTATTTCCCTCAACGTGAGAGGCATAAAATCTAACACGAGAAGAACTGCTCTTTTTAATTTTTTTACGTGTTTTACTGCATCTGTATTTTTTCTGCAAGAATGTAATATCCCACATGAAATGTCATATCAAAAATATAAAGATGAGTGGAAGTGTGGGCCATCTGTCTGGTCCGGATCGAATGCTGCAGGATCAGCGGGTGTAGCCATACTTTTTAAAGGGAACGTTTTAATTGATTTTATTCAGGAAATTTTACCAGGTCGTATTTTATTAGTGAAAGCTTTTATTGATGGTATTAGATGGCAGTTTTTAAATTTTTATGGATCCCCAGAGAAAAATGAAAGAGCCGAAATGCTTGATCTTTTACCATTATTTATTAATAACTCTGAACCTTTTATCTTAGCAGGGGATTTTAATTGTGTTTTTAAAGGTGAAAACCGGCGCTCCAGCTCTGTAAGCAGGAACTACGATAAAACCTCAGGTATGCTACATGATATAGTCAAAGATGCTAAATTGATAGACATATATAAAGAGTGTCATAGTGACAGCACAGAGGACGCCGGTTTCACTTGGAGCAATGCTAATTGTAGCTCTAGGATTGATTTTATTTTTGGTTCAGATAAAACAATACCTGCCAAATGTGAAGTTTTAACTAATATATTTTCAGACCAATGTGAAGTTTTAACTAATATATTTTCAGACCATAAACTTTTATCCTTTACCATAAAAGTAAATGACAACAAAAAATGTGGTAAGAAAAGCTGGAAAATGAATGTATCCCTTTTAACCGACCCGCAGATTTTATCAGATTTTATTGAGTTTTATAAGAAATGTAGAAAAGGGAAAAAAACAAATGAGACTATGAGTGTATGGTGGGATAGAATGAAAGTAAAAATAAAAGACTTTTTTATTAAAAAGAGTATATGTAGAGCCAAAGAAAAATATGAAGAATATAGAATTTTAAATACCCGCCTACAAACATTGTTTAAGCTCAGAGACAATGGGATAGATGTACAACTTGATATTTCAAACTTAAAAGAAGAGATTTCAAAATGGCTAGAACAAAAAGGAAAAGAGATCATTTTTCGTTCTAGAGTACAACATATAGAAGAAAATGAAAAGTGTTCCAGATATTTTTTTAGGAAAAATAAAAAAGAAAAAGTGATAATTGACCATATAGATGGTGAGAATAATATAAAAAATATGCTGGGTAAAGTTTAGGTTTTTTTTTCTAATCTATTTAATGGAAAAAATATAGATAATAAATTAATGGATGATTCGCTGCAAGGACTAACAGCTGTTTTAGATCCCGCATCCCAAGAGTTTTTATCCCAAGTTTTAACGGAACAAGAAGTGTTAAAAACTATTAAAAGTTTTAAAACTGGAAAGGTCCCTGGTCCTGATGGCATCCCAATAGAATTTTATGTATGTTTTTATGATATTTTAAAAGATGATTTGTTTTATTTGTTTACTGAGGTTTTTAATAATAAGGTTTTATTAAATTCCTGGAAGAAAGGTGAAGTCTCCCTCCTATACAAAAAAGGTGATAAATCAAAATTAGAAAACTGGAGACCAATAACACTTTTAAATTGTGACTATAAAATAATGGCTAAAATTTGTGCAAATCGTCTAAAAGAAGTCATCAGCAAAGTTATTCATTCTAATCAAGTGTGTGGGGTGCCGGGGCGCAGTATATGGGACAATCTGAATTTAGTGAAAGACTGTATTGAGGATGTGAAAGACAGAAAGGGGAAAATGGCGATTTTATCTATTGATTTTGAAAAAGCATTTGACCGTGTCTCACACTTTTATCTTTTTAAAGTTTTAGAGAAAATGGGCATACCAGAAGGGTTTTTACTATCGCTTAAAGCATTTTACAAGGATTGTACAAGTAAGATTTTAGTGAATGGTTTTAAGACACAAGAGGTATTTTTACGGTCAGGGGTGAAACAGGGATGCCCTCTGTCCCCCCTACTGTTTATCTGTGCACTGGAACCAATGTTATGTGCAATACGCCAAAATAAACAGATATGCGGTGTCCCTCTGCCTGGAAGCGGTGGTTTGGAGGCCAAGGTTGTAGGCTACATGGATGACGTGGCGGTCTTGTGTACAGATGCACCATCACTTACGGCCACTCTCCATCAAGTGCAATCCTTTTGTCTAGCTTCTGGTTTTAAAATCAATTTTAATAAGTGTAACATTTTAAGTGTTGGGGGGATGATTTTACGTGATGTACCAATTAATGTCTCCGAATCCATTTCCATTTTAGGTATATCATTCACTGAAAATAATGATGGTTATAATAGTTGGGAAACAGTTACACAGAAAGTAAATACGAAAATATGTATGTGGAACATGAGGAGACTTACAATGGAGGGTAAAGTATTGGTTTTAAAGATGGTGATTTTACCTCTTTTATTGTATCTTAGCATGGTTTTCCCCCCGCCTGTTAATGTTTTAAAAAAGATAACCAAAACCTGTTTTACCTTCTTTTGGAACTCAAAAATGGAAAAGCTGAAAAGAGAAATCGTGATGAAATCAAAAGTAAAAGGTGGTAAAGATTTTCCAGATTTTAATAGGTTTCTTTTAATCCATCTGTTCGTTTACTGTTTTAATGCCCTTTTTAAGAATCACTATTGGTCCTTTTTTATGCGTTTTAATACAGGATTTTTTATGAGAAAGTTTGGATGGTATGAAGTTAATATATCTGTGCCCCATGCTTTTAATTTGTCGACGCATTATGAGATTTTAAGGAAAATAGTGTCCGATTTTAATTTAGGGACTAAGAAAATAGAGGAATTAAGAAATAGTAAGAAACTAATTAAAGAAATACGTAAAAGTGAGGAAATATGTAATGTTGACAGATATGATGATGACAAATCTATGTCTATCTGGAAAATGATTAACGTTTTTTATCTTTTTAATGAACAGAGAGATCTGGCTTGGAGTTGCATGCACCGCTGTCTTCCTTGCCGGGCATTCCAATACAGAAGAGGATTTGTGAGGTCTGCCATCTGCCCAAGAGCCGGATGCCAAGACGAGGAAACGGTGGAACATCTATTATGGACATGTAATTTTGCAAAGGATTTCTGGAGAAGACTGCTCCCCCTACTGGAAAGGGTGGCAGACCTCAAGGACTTTACATATAAAACTGTGCTATACGGACTTATGGAATGCCCCACAATGGACCAGTACACAATGGCTTGGAAGACAGTGAACTGCGCCAAGTCATCTCTCTGGAAAGCGCGCAACATTGCTATTTTTAAACAAGATGTTTTATCAGTGAATGATGTTTTAAGTTTATGTTTATGTGAAATGTATACTTATTATTTAATTGACAAAAAGAAGAATGTACATATTTCCAAAAAATGGCTTGTTGACCAATGGAACCTAATTATTTAAAATCTTTGTATTTTTTTGTTTTGTAAATTTCATTTGTCTTTTAACGTTTGGTATTTGTGTAATTATGCTTGTAATTTGTTAAAGTTTAAATAAACGGTTTTATCCCTCTGCAGGGGATAGCCAAATTAAAAAAAAATCTGTCCTTATCAGTTTAATATCTGATACGTCCCCTATCTGGGGACCATATATTAAATGGATTTTTAGAACAGGGAGATGGAAAAAGAGCTTGCTCTGTCCACTCCACGCATTGACCTGGTATTGCAGTATCTCCAGGACCGGTGCACCCCTTCTTTAATGCAGTTTCTAAAATCAGAAAGAATTGAATTCAATGTTTTTTGTTCATTTTGCTTGTTTGTCGGATTTTGGGATGGACTCTTTGGCTTTGCTTTTCTTCTCCTCATTGGATTTTTCATGTTCAAAGTTGCAGAAGCCAGATTACAAGCTCATTTTGGTTCAACTTCAGCAACTGTGCATTGCATTGCCATGTAATGTGATGCAATGCTATCTTTCTAGCTCTCCCTTTTTACTTCCTTTTGGATAAACAGACATATTAGGCAAGCATTTTGGAGCTTTCACCTAAATAACTACAGGTGGTGAGATAAGCTGCACAATATAATTGACCTTTCAGTATATTGTTGCACACACACCATCTATTTAGCAAATGCCCTTGTTATCAACAGCAGCCTTTTAAACTCACCTGAGCTAACAGGTATGTGCGTTGGTTACTCTGCTGCGCTTAAAATTTCTTTTTTGGTTTGCTACAATGCCTTTTCTGAAACGTTGTCTCCTTCTGCTGGAACACTGACTTCTTTCATTTAATGCCTGCAGACTATAAAAGAGAACCCAACCCAAAAAGTTTGGTTGATTAGTCTGTGGCATTCTGTTAAACTGTTGCTTATGGCGGTCTCTGTGAGCTTCTCAGCGACATTCAGCCAGCCAGGTATCCTGCCTGCAGTAGATGGAATGTGGCAATGGAACGCTGGCTGCGCGTGTCATAATAGGCTCTGAGCCTTTATATACCTGTGCACAGCAGCAGCCACCTTCAGTCTGCTGCTGGACAGCCAGCAGCAGCAGCAGCAGGAGAGGTATGTAATCAGGAGCCCTCCTGCTAAGGGTAGACAGCTGCTCGTTCCACCCCACCCCCCGCCTTAATTGGTTCTCCTCCCTTCCAACGGTGTTGAGGCGGGTGGGAACAGCAGGGGGTGAAGGTGCTGTGTTTAAAGAGGTGGAGTTATGCAGATCTAAAACGCGTGGATTGCAGCAGCAGCAAGCCGAAAAGTGCAGGCATGTAAGGGATCTAGAGGTTGACAACATGTCTTCTTAACGGGAGTCCAGGAGCTCATCTCCACAAATGGACTTTTCAGGATCCTTGGGTGGCTCCGTAGTTTGAAACCAATTCTGGTTATCGCTTCTCGGCCTTTTGGCTAAGATCAAGTGTAGTATCTGTTCTTATCAGTTTAATATCTGATACGTCCCCTATCTGGGGACCATATATTAAATGGATTTTTAGAACAGGGAGATGGAAAAAGAGCTTGCTCTGTCCACTCCACGCATTGACCTGGTATTGCAGTATCTCCAGGACCGGTGCACCCCTTCTTTAATGCAGTTTCTAAAATCAGAAAGAATTGAATTCAATGTTTTTTGTTCATTTTGCTTGTTTGTCGGATTTTGGGATGGACTCTTTGGCTTTGCTTTTCTTCTCCTCATTGGATTTTTCATGTTCAAAGTTGCAGAAGCCAGATTACAAGCTCATTTTGGTTCAACTTCAGCAACTGTGCATTGCATTGCCATGTAATGTGATGCAATGCTATCTTTCTAGCTCTCCCTTTTTACTTCCTTTTGGATAAACAGACATATTAGGCAAGCATTTTGGAGCTTTCACCTAAATAACTACAGGTGGTGAGATAAGCTGCACAATATAATTGACCTTTCAGTATATTGTTGCACACACACCATCTATTTAGCAAATGCCCTTGTTATCAACAGCAGCCTTTTAAACTCACCTGAGCTAACAGGTATGTGCGCTGGTTACTCTGCTGCGCTTAAAATTTCTTTTTTGGTTTGCTACAATGCCTTTTCTGAAACGTTGTCTCCTTCTGCTGGAACACTGACTTCTTTCATTTAATGCCTGCAGACTATAAAAGAGAACCCAACCCAAAAAGTTTGGTTGATTAGTCTGTGGCATTCTGTTAAACTGTTGCTTATGGCGGTCTCTGTGAGCTTCTCAGCGACATTCAGCCAGCCAGGTATCCTGCCTGCAGTAGATGGAATGTGGCAATGGAACGCTGGCTGCGCGTGTCATAATAGGCTCTGAGCCTTTATATACCTGTGCACAGCAGCAGCCACCTTCAGTCTGCTGCTGGACAGCCAGCAGCAGCAGCAGCAGGAGAGGTATGTAATCAGGAGCCCTCCTGCTAAGGGTAGACAGCTGCTCGTTCCACCCCACCCCCCGCCTTAATTGGTTCTCCTCCCTTCCAACGGTGTTGAGGCGGGTGGGAACAGCAGGGGGTGAAGGTGCTGTGTTTAAAGAGGTGGAGTTATGCAGATCTAAAACGCGTGGATTGCAGCAGCAGCAAGCCGAAAAGTGCAGGCATGTAAGGGATCTAGAGGTTGACAACATGTCTTCTTAACGGGAGTCCAGGAGCTCATCTCCACAAATGGACTTTTCAGGATCCTTGGGTGGCTCCGTAGTTTGAAACCAATTCTGGTTATCGCTTCTCGGCCTTTTGGCTAAGATCAAGTGTAGTATCTGTTCTTATCAGTTTAATATCTGATACGTCCCCTATCTGGGGACCATATATTAAATGGATTTTTAGAACAGGGAGATGGAAAAAGAGCTTGCTCTGTCCACTCCACGCATTGACCTGGTATTGCAGTATCTCCAGGACCGGTGCACCCCTTCTTTAATGCAGTTTCTAAAATCAGAAAGAATTGAATTCAATGTTTTTTGTTCATTTTGCTTGTTTGTCGGATTTTGGGATGGACTCTTTGGCTTTGCTTTTCTTCTCCTCATTGGATTTTTCATGTTCAAAGTTGCAGAAGCCAGATTACAAGCTCATTTTGGTTCAACTTCAGCAACTGTGCATTGCATTGCCATGTAATGTGATGCAATGCTATCTTTCTAGCTCTCCCTTTTTACTTCCTTTTGGATAAACAGACATATTAGGCAAGCATTTTGGAGCTTTCACCTAAATAACTACAGGTGGTGAGATAAGCTGCACAATATAATTGACCTTTCAGTATATTGTTGCACACACACTATCTATTTAGCAAATGCCCTTGTTATCAACAGCAGCCTTTTAAACTCACCTGAGCTAACAGGTATGTGCGCTGGTTACTCTGCTGCGCTTAAAATTTCTTTTTTGGTTTGCTACAATGCCTTTTCTGAAACGTTGTCTCCTTCTGCTGGAACACTGACTTCTTTCATTTAATGCCTGCAGACTATAAAAGAGAACCCAACCCAAAAAGTTTGGTTGATTAGTCTGTGGCATTCTGTTAAACTGTTGCTTATGGCGGTCTCTGTGAGCTTCTCAGCGACATTCAGCCAGCCAGGTATCCTGCCTGCAGTAGATGGAATGTGGCAATGGAACGCTGGCTGCGCGTGTCATAATAGGCTCTGAGCCTTTATATACCTGTGCACAGCAGCAGCCACCTTCAGTCTGCTGCTGGACAGCCAGCAGCAGCAGCAGCAGGAGAGGTATGTAATCAGGAGCCCTCCTGCTAAGGGTAGACAGCTGCTCGTTCCACCCCACCCCCCGCCTTAATTGGTTCTCCTCCCTTCCAACGGTGTTGAGGCGGGTGGGAACAGCAGGGGGTGAAGGTGCTGTATTTAAAGAGGTGGAGTTATGCAGATCTAAAACGCGTGGATTGCAGCAGCAGCAAGCCGAAAAGTGCAGGCATGTAAGGGATCTAGAGGTTGACAACATGTCTTCTTAACGGGAGTCCAGGAGCTCATCTCCACAAATGGACTTTTCAGGATCCTTGGGTGGCTCCGTAGTTTGAAACCAATTCTGGTTATCGCTTCTCGGCCTTTTGGCTAAGATCAAGTGTAGTATCTGTTCTTATCAGTTTAATATCTGATACGTCCCCTATCTGGGGACCATATATTAAATGGATTTTTAGAACAGGGAGATGGAAAAAGAGCTTGCTCTGTCCACTCCACGCATTGACCTGGTATTGCAGTATCTCCAGGACCGGTGCACCCCTTCTTTAATGCAGTTTCTAAAATCAGAAAGAATTGAATTCAATGTTTTTTGTTCATTTTGCTTGTTTGTCGGATTTTGGGATGGACTCTTTGGCTTTGCTTTTCTTCTCCTCATTGGATTTTTCATGTTCAAAGTTGCAGAAGCCAGATTACAAGCTCATTTTGGTTCAACTTCAGCAACTGTGCATTGCATTGCCATGTAATGTGATGCAATGCTATCTTTCTAGCTCTCCCTTTTTACTTCCTTTTGGATAAACAGACATATTAGGCAAGCATTTTGGAGCTTTCACCTAAATAACTACAGGTGGTGAGATAAGCTGCACAATATAATTGACCTTTCAGTATATTGTTGCACACACACCATCTATTTAGCAAATGCCCTTGTTATCAACAGCAGCCTTTTAAACTCACCTGAGCTAACAGGTATGTGCGCTGGTTACTCTGCTGCGCTTAAAATTTCTTTTTTGGTTTGCTACAATGCCTTTTCTGAAACGTTGTCTCCTTCTGCTGGAACACTGACTTCTTTCATTTAATGCCTGCAGACTATAAAAGAGAACCCAACCCAAAAAGTTTGGTTGATTAGTCTGTGGCATTCTGTTAAACTGTTGCTTATGGCGGTCTCTGTGAGCTTCTCAGCGACATTCAGCCAGCCAGGTATCCTGCCTGCAGTAGATGGAATGTGGCAATGGAACGCTGGCTGCGCGTGTCATAATAGGCTCTGAGCCTTTATATACCTGTGCACAGCAGCAGCCACCTTCAGTCTGCTGCTGGACAGCCAGCAGCAGCAGCAGCAGGAGAGTTATGTAATCAGGAGCCCTCCTGCTAAGGGTAGACAGCTGCTCGTTCCACCCCACCCCCCGCCTTAATTGGTTCTCCTCCCTTCCAACGGTGTTGAGGCGGGTGGGAACAGCAGGGGGTGAAGGTGCTGTGTTTAAAGAGGTGGAGTTATGCAGATCTAAAACGCGTGGATTGCAGCAGCAGCAAGCCGAAAAGTGCAGGCATGTAAGGGATCTAGAGGTTGACAACATGTCTTCTTAACGGGAGTCCAGGAGCTCATCTCCACAAATGGACTTTTCAGGATCCTTGGGTGGCTCCGTAGTTTGAAACCAATTCTGGTTATCGCTTCTCGGCCTTTTGGCACGATCTATCAGGTTTACCTGTGTGGTTTTGCCTGTGAGGTGCTCTTGGTACCCTTTCTCTCGGCCTGGGGGGATCGTTCCTCTTCGGAGGGACTTAACCCCCCTGCTGCTATTGGGAGGAAGGATTAGTCCGGGAGCAACGGGAAGGGATCCCATGAAGGCTTGCGCCTTTCAGAGAGAAGAGTCGGTACGTTCCTGAGTGAAGGATGCCGGCAACGCTCACATATTCATCGGGTGATGCCCGGATGTGGAACACCGTGAGGATTGAAGTTGGAGCAGCATCGAGGATGGAGAAGAATTTGGACTACATCTGCCATAGGATTCTTCTTGGAGTTCTGGAGTTTCGGCGGGAAGACATATTCTGCTTCCAGGACAACGAGTACAAGGGGACTTACACCATCACCTTCAAGAGCCAGGGATGCTGTCAGCAACTCGTACAAAAGGTAAACGAGAAAAACTACTTAGATGAATTGGATGGACTAACCTTTTGTCTCTTGTATGCTTATGACGAGATCCCCATCGTGGTGCATTTCCCGAACCCCTTTGTGGAAGCTGCAGACATCTCGACCTACCTTACCCGCTATTGTGATGATTTGAGATACCTGGGTACTGTGAAGAACGCGGTAGGCTTCTGGTGCGGCAAGAGAAGGTATATGGCCCGTCTAAAGAGGGACCTTAGTGGAGTGGGAGGAATGCTACACCCTCCCTCAACCTTCGTAATCGGTAAGAGCAGAGGCTACTTATTTTATCCTGGAATGCCAGTATGTTGCAGGAACTGTGGACAAATGGGTCATACCCAAACGTCCTGCACGGGCAGGAAAGTAGACCGCTGCAATAATTGCAGCTGTTACGGACATTTAATGAAGGACTGTCCCGCTGGGAGGAAATGTAATCTCTGCGGTGAGGCGGGGCACATGTTCCGAGGATGCCCCAACAGGACCAGGACCAGGACCTACGCAGAAGCTGCATCTTCTGAAGCTGAGCCGATGCGCCCACCGGTCTTCACTGGCAGGCCGGCGTCGGAGGGCGGTTCGAAGGGCGAGAAGGCTGGGATGGAGCAGGGAGCCGGAGGCCCCTCTGGGGCGACCCCTGCATCGAAGTCCCTTAACGATGGGCGGACCTCGCATGGACCGGAGCGGGGGGGTCCTCCTTCTGGGAGGGTATCCTCCGTATCGATGGTTCCCGATACCGATCCTGTTGGGCTGGAGGGTGGTGCCCCTGTGCGGTTGGCTACAGGGGACCACGCAGCGATGGCCTCAGGATCTTCCAGGGCGATTAGCCAGCCAGATGAGGGGGCTTTGCTTCTAGGTGGCGAACATCAGGAAATCTGTGTTGCTGATCTTGTCCTGATGGACCAGTCTCCCCCCCTGGAGGAGGTGGAGGAAGAGGAGGACTGCACCAGTGACCTAGTGGAGTCTGCCCCGAAAAAGAGACGGAATGTCGAAGCCCCAGCGTCTCCTGGAATGTGGCTGGGAACCGTGACCTACGAGGGGGCAACTGCCGGCTCACAGAATATCGAGTCGTTTGGGTCCTCTAGCCCGGATGTCCTGGAGCAATTTGATATACAGGGCTTTGAGTCAGGTGTCCTCATGGAAGATCCACCACCCTGACCTATGAATGCCCACATTAAGACTTGTGTCACTGAATGTGAGGTCATTAAAGAGCCCAGTTCGTAGGGCTGCTCTATTTAAGTACTTAGAAACCACTGACTTTGACATATGTTTATTACAGGAATGCGGGATACAACATGCACTAAATTATAATGATATCAAGACAGATTGGAGACTGGGGCCCTCCATCTGGTCTGGCTCCAACGACAACAAGTCAGCAGGGGTGGGCTTCCTCTGTCGTGGGAGAAATATTACTATAAATGCTGTCACAGAAATAGTACCAGGCAGAGTGGTTTTAGTGCATTTTAAATTTAATGGTTTTATCCTACGTGTAATGAATGTTTATGCTCCCCCTGATAAGCAAGAGAGAATTAATTTATTTGGGATATTGCCATTGTACTGTACTGGGTCACCTCCCCTGATCGTAGGGGGTGATTTTAATTGTCTTTGTGCTAGTGAACAACGAGCGGGGGGTGACCCTTTACGCAAATTGGATAAGTCATGTCATCTATTGAAAGATTTTATAACTGATTTTAAATTATGCGATGCGTGGAGGTCACTCCTGCCGACGGACCCTGGTTACACGTGGTCCGGAAGAGGGGTGTCCTCCAGGATCGATTTTATTTTCCTATCAGATGATTTTAACCCTGTAAAATGTGTTTTAACATCAAATATATTTTCTGACCATAAGGGCTTGGAGGTGCACCTAGAATACCGGGATGAACAGAGGGTCAACAGGGGCCTCTGGCGTCTAAGTACTTACCTGCTGGAGGACCCTCTGATTCGACAAGACTTTGTTAAAGCCTATCAAGCCTGGCGGCGACAAAAACCTTCTGATGCCCCTATGGTAACCTGGTGGGAAATTTTGAAAAAAAAAGTCAGAATGTTTTTTATAAAAGCAGGGAGACGTAAAGCCAGCGAGAAAAAAAGATGTTTTAGTGATCTTAACACCAAACTACAAACACTTTTTAAATTCAAAGAGCTAGGGGTGGAGGTGGGAGATGATATTGCTGGCCTAAAAACTGAAATTCAGAACTGCATAGACACAAAGGGGAAAGAGGTTATTTTTAACTCTAGAGTGCAGCACTTGGAGGAGGGGGAGAAGTGCTCTCGCTTCTTCTTCAAAAAAGTCATGGATAAAAGAGAAGTGATCACAAATCTAGAGGGTGAAACATCTATGCAGGGAATGTTGAATGCTACTTTTAACTTTTATAAGCATCTTTTTAGTAAAAAGTGTATAGATGAGTCCTTTTTATCTGATGCTCTTAATGATCTCGATTTTAAGTTAAATTTTACAGACCAGGAGTTTTTAGAACGCGATATTGTTTTAGAGGAATTATTTTATGTTTTTAAAAGTTTCTCTAAGGGTAAAGCACCTGGGTGTGACGGCCTACCTGTAGAATTTTACCTTACTTTTTGGGACATTTTAAAAGAGGACCTTTTTATGCTTTTTAAAGAAGTTTTTATTTGTGAACAGTTGCCATTTTCGTGGAGGAGAGGAGTGGTGTCTTTGATATATAAAAAAGGTGACCGCAGTGCTCTAGCGAATTGGAGACCCATAACTCTCCTAAATGTTGATTACAAGGTACTTGCTAAGGTGGTTGCTGACCGGCTCAGGAGTGTCATTGCCAAACTAATCCAGCCTGAGCAGGTTTGTAGTGTACCAGGCAGAAGTATTTCAGAGGTTTTAAACGTATTAAGGGATGTAATTTGGTATTCCAGAGACCGGGGTCAAAATGTAGCTCTTTTAGCCCTAGATTTTGAAAAAGCTTTCGATAGAGTCTCTCATAGATTTCTTTTTAGAGTTTTAAAAAGAATGGGTATCCCTAATATGCTTTTAAATTGTATTAAGATTTTATATAAAAATTGTTTTAGTCAAATTTCTCTTAATGGCTTTTTAACAGATGGAGTTCCCCTTGAGTCCGGAGTGAAGCAGGGATGCCCCTTGTCGCCCATCCTGTTCATCTGCGCCATGGAGCCCCTGCTGAGCGCAATAAGAAAAGACAAAGTGATTAGAGGGGTTCCTGTTCCTGGCGGAGGTGGCAGTGATGTGAGAGTCTTTGGCTACATGGATGACGTGACGGTTGTGTGCGTGGACCCTGCTTCCCTCCGGAGGGCGGTGCTGCGCATTGATTTTTTTTCCCAGGCATCCGGTTTGAAACTTAATTTAAATAAATCTGAATGTCTGACTTTGGGATCCTGGGACACCGCCCAACTCCCGCAGCTCACTATAAAACGAGACAATGTAAAAATTCTTGGAGTTGTTTTTAACGAGGAGAATGTGGGAACTCAAAGCTGGGAGAATGTCATAGAAAAAATGTCAAAGAAAATATCATTTTGGGGTTTGAGGTCCCTAACAATGGAGGGGAAAATTTTAATTATAAAATCAGTGTTGTTACCCCTCATACTGTATATAGCTATGGTGTACCCCCCCTCTGATGTTTTAATTAAAAAAATGACTAGGATGATCTTTATGTTTTTATGGAACTCCAAAATGGAAAAATTAAGGCGAGAAATAATGAGGAAGAATAAAATGAACGGCGGAAGGGATGTCCCCGACTTACATATTTATTTGTATTTAAATTATTTCTGCTTTTGTTTCAAACATTTTAATGGTAATAGTGCGCTAAGTTATTTTTTAAAATATACTTGTGGGATGATTTTTAAAAGATGGTTTAAGTTGTCGTTGAATTCCCCTGTTTTACTATGCCCCCCCAAACACCAAGCAATCTTAGAAAAGACTGTTCGATTTTATAGCCTTGGTGATTTTAATATGGACATTTTTAAAGACCGCAAGAAGCTTTTATCTTTTCTGAGGAGGAATGAAGATGTGACCCCCATAGTAAATTTCTCAGAAGAGAGATCGAAGCAAGTTTGGAAGAATGTCTTCGGGAAATTCTTAGCAAATGGACATAAGGACATCGCATGGATGGTGGTCCACCAGTGCCTCCCCACCAGAGAGTTTCAACACAGGAGAGGCCTGGTGGCCAGAGCCAAATGCCCTAGAGACTCATGTGTTAATGACGAAACCACCTTGCACCTTATGTGGAATTGCCCATTTGCACAGGAACTTTGGCACAAAGTTGGGATTCTTTTAAAATGGACTTGCGGTTTAAGAGATTTTAACCATGAATATGTTTTATATGGCCTTTTTAAATGTCCGACCCCTCAACAGTATTGTATATGTTGGTGTATGATTAACTGTTTTAAAGACGCCCTTTGGAAGGCACGCAAAATTTTACTTTTTAAACGTGATGCTATTTCTGTGAAGGATTGTCTTAAAATTGCTTTTAGCCAGATGTATATTTATTACTTAAGGGATGTCAAATGTATTGGGAGAAGGGATGCCAATCGTATATGGGGTTTTTATGGGTGGAATTCTGTGTTTTAATAATGTACTGTTTGTGTTGTTGTTTTTGATTGTAAACCATGTTTTACGCACTTAATAAAATATGTTGAAACCTGATCTGTTCTTATCAGTTTAATATCTGATACGTCCCCTATCTGGGGACCATATATTAAATGGATTTTTAGAACAGGGAGATGGAAAAAGAGCTTGCTCTGTCCACTCCACGCATTGACCTGGTATTGCAGTATCTCCAGGACCGGTGCACCCCTTCTTTAATGCAGTTTCTAAAATCAGAAAGAATTGAATTCAATGTTTATTGTTCATTTTGCTTGTTTGTCGGATTTTGGGATGGACTCTTTGGCTTTGCTTTTCTTCTCCTCATTGGATTTTTCATGTTCAAAGTTGCAGAAGCCAGATTACAAGCTCATTTTGGTTCAACTTCACCAACTGTGCATTGCATTGCCATGTAATGTGATGCAATGCTATCTTTCTAGCTCTCCCTTTTTACTTCCTTTTGGATAAACAGACATATTAGGCAAGCATTTTGGAGCTTTCACCTAAATAACTACAGGTGGTGAGATAAGCTGCACAATATAATTGACCTTTCAGTATATTGTTGCACACACACCATCTATTTAGCAAATGCCTTTGTTATCAACAGCAGCCTTTTAAACTCACCTGAGCTAACAGGTATGTGCGCTGGTTACTCTGCTGCGCTTAAAATTTCTTTTTTGGTTTGTTACAATGCCTTTTCTGAAACGTTGTCTCCTTCTGCTGGAACACTGACTTCTTTCATTTAATGCCTGCAGACTATAAAAGAGAACCCAACCCAAAAAGTTTGGTTGATTAGTCTGTGGCATTCTGTTAAACTGTTGCTTATGGCGGTCTCTGTGAGCTTCTCAGCGACATTCAGCCAGCCAGGTATCCTGCCTGCAGTAGATGGAATGTGGCAATGGAACGCTGGCTGCGCGTGTCATAATAGGCTCTGAGCCTTTATATACCTGTGCACAGCAGCAGCCACCTTCAGTCTGCTGCTGGACAGCCAGCAGCAGCAGCAGCAGGAGAGGTATGTAATCAGGAGCCCTCCTGCTAAGGGTAGAGAGCTGCTCGTTCCACCCCACCCCCCGCCTTAATTGGTTCTCCTCCCTTCCAACGGTGTTGAGGCGGGTGGGAACAGCAGGGGGTGAAGGTGCTGTGTTTAAAGAGGTGGAGTTATGCAGATCTAAAACGCGTGGATTGCAGCAGCAGCAAGCCGAAAAGTGCAGGCATGTAAGGGATCTAGAGGTTGACAACATGTCTTCTTAACGGGAGTCCAGGAGCTCATCTCCACAAATGGACTTTTCAGGATCCTTGGGTGGCTCCGTAGTTTGAAACCAATTCTGGTTATCGCTTCTCGGCCTTTTGGCTAAGATCAAGTGTAGTATCTGTTCTTATCAGTTTAATATCTGATACGTCCCCTATCTGGGGACCATATATTAAATGGATTTTTAAAACAGGGAGATGGAAAAAGAGCTTGCTCTGTCCACTCCACGCATTGACCTGGTATTGCAGTATCTCCAGGACCGGTGCACCTCTTCTTTAATGCAGTTTCTAAAATCAGAAAGAATTGAATTCAATGTTTTTTGTTCATTTTGCTTGTTTGTCGGATTTTGGGATGGACTCTTTGGCTTTGCTTTTCTTCTCCTCATTGGATTTTTCATGTTCAAAGTTGCAGAAGCCAGATTACAAGCTCATTTTGGTTCAACTTCAGCAACTGTGCATTGCATTGCCATGTAATGTGATGCAATGCTATCTTTCTAGCTCTCCCTTTTTACTTCCTTTTGGATAAACAGACATATTAGGCAAGCATTTTGGAGCTTTCACCTAAATAACTACAAGTGGTGAGATAAACTGCACAATATAATTGACCTTTCAGTATATTGTTGCACACACACCATCTATTTAGCAAATGCCCTTGTTATCAACAGCAGCCTTTTAAACTCACCTGAGCTAACAGGTATGTGCGCTGGTTACTCTGCTGCGCTTAAAATTTCTTTTTTGGTTTGCTACAATGCCTTTTCTGAAACGTTGTCTCCTTCTGCTGGAACACTGACTTCTTTCATTTAATGCCTGCAGACTATAAAAGAGAACCCAACCCAAAAAGTTTGGTTGATTAGTCTGTGGCATTCTGTTAAACTGTTGCTTATGGCGGTCTCTGTGAGCTTCTCAGCGACATTCAGCCAGCCAGGTATCCTGCCTGCAGTAGATGGAATGTGGCAATGGAACGCTGGCTGCGCGTGTCATAATAGGCTCTGAGCCTTTATATACCTGTGCACAGCAGCAGCCACCTTCAGTCTGCTGCTGGACAGCCAGCAGCAGCAGCAGCAGGAGAGGTATGTAATCAGGAGCCCTCCTGCTAAGGGTAGACAGCTGCTCGTTCCACCCCACCCCCCGCCTTAATTGGTTCTCCTCCCTTCCAACGGTGTTGAGGCGGGTGGGAACAGCAGGGGGTGAAGGTGCTGTGTTTAAAGAGGTGGAGTTATGCAGATCTAAAACGCGTGGATTGCAGCAGCAGCAAGCCGAAAAGTGCAGGCATGTAAGGGATCTAGAGGTTGACAACATGTCTTCTTAACGGGAGTCCAGGAGCTCATCTCCACAAATGGACTTTTCAGGATCCTTGGGTGGCTCCGTAGTTTGAAACCAATTCTGGTTATCGCTTCTCGGCCTTTTGGCTAAGATCAAGTGTAGTATCTGTTCTTATCAGTTTAATATCTGATACGTCCCCTATCTGGGGACCATATATTAAATGGATTTTTAGAACAGGGAGATGGAAAAAGAGCTTGCTCTGTCCACTCCACGCATTGACCTGGTATTGCAGTATCTCCAGGACCGGTGCACCCCTTCTTTAATGCAGTTTCTAAAATCAGAAAGAATTGAATTCAATGTTTTTTGTTCATTTTGCTTGTTTGTCGGATTTTGGGATGGACTCTTTGGCTTTGCTTTTCTTCTCCTCATTGGATTTTTCATGTTCAAAGTTGCAGAAGCCAGATTACAAGCTCATTTTGGTTCAACTTCAGCAACTGTGCATTGCATTGCCATGTAATGTGATGCAATGCTATCTTTCTAGCTCTCCCTTTTTACTTCCTTTTGGATAAACAGACATATTAGGCAAGCATTTTGGAGCTTTCACCTAAATAACTACAGGTGGTGAGATAAGCTGCACAATATAATTGACCTTTCAGTATATTGTTGCACACACACCATCTATTTAGCAAATGCCCTTGTTATCAACAGCAGCCTTTTAAACTCACCTGAGCTAACAGGTATGTGCGCTGGTTACTCTGCTGCGCTTAAAATTTCTTTTTTGGTTTGCTACAATGCCTTTTCTGAAACGTTGTCTCCTTCTGCTGGAACACTGACTTCTTTCATTTAATGCCTGCAGACTATAAAAGAGAACCCAACCCAAAAAGTTTGGTTGATTAGTCTGTGGCATTCTGTTAAACTGTTGCTTATGGCGGTCTCTGTGAGCTTCTCAGCGACATTCAGCCAGCCAGGTATCCTGCCTGCAGTAGATGGAATGTGGCAATGGAACGCTGGCTGCGCGTGTCATAATAGGCTCTGAGCCTTTATATACCTGTGCACAGCAGCAGCCACCTTCAGTCTGCTGCTGGACAGCCAGCAGCAGCAGCAGCAGGAGAGGTATGTAATCAGGAGCCCTCCTGCTAAGGGTAGACAGCTGCTCGTTCCACCCCACCCCCCGCCTTAATTGGTTCTCCTCCCTTCCAACGGTGTTGAGGCGGGTGGGAACAGCAGGGGGTGAAGGTGCTGTGTTTAAAGAGGTGGAGTTATGCAGATCTAAAACGCGTGGATTGCAGCAGCAGCAAGCCGAAAAGTGCAGGCATGTAAGGGATCTAGAGGTTGACAACATGTCTTCTTAACGGGAGTCCAGGAGCTCATCTCCACAAATGGACTTTTCAGGATCCTTGGGTGGCTCCGTAGTTTGAAACCAATTCTGGTTATCGCTTCTCGGCCTTTTGGCTAAGATCAAGTGTAGTATCTGTTCTTATCAGTTTAATATCTGATACGTCCCCTATCTGGGGACCATATATTAAATGGATTTTTAGAACAGGGAGATGGAAAAAGAGCTTGCTCTGTCCACTCCACGCATTGACCTGGTATTGCAGTATCTCCAGGACCGGTGCACCCCTTCTTTAATGCAGTTTCTAAAATCAGAAAGAATTGAATTCAATGTTTTTTGTTCATTTTGCTTGTTTGTCGGATTTTGGGATGGACTCTTTGGCTTTGCTTTTCTTCTCCTCATTGGATTTTTCATGTTCAAAGTTGCAGAAGCCAGATTACAAGCTCATTTTGGTTCAACTTCAGCAACTGTGCATTGCATTGCCATGTAATGTGATGCAATGCTATCTTTCTAGCTCTCCCTTTTTACTTCCTTTTGGATAAACAGACATATTAGGCAAGCATTTTGGAGCTTTCACCTAAATAACTACAGGTGGTGAGATAAGCTGCACAATATAATTGACCTTCAGTATATTGTTGCACACACACCATCTATTTAGCAAATGCCCTTGTTATCAACAGCAGCCTTTTAAACTCACCTGAGCTAACAGGTATGTGCGCTGGTTACTCTGCTGCGCTTAAAATTTCTTTTTTGGTTTGCTACAATGCCTTTTCTGAAACGTTGTCTCCTTCTGCTGGAACACTGACTTCTTTCATTTAATGCCTGCAGACTATAAAAGAGAACCCAACCCAAAAAGTTTGGTTGATTAGTCTGTGGCATTCTGTTAAACTGTTGCTTATGGCGGTCTCTGTGAGCTTCTCAGCGACATTCAGCCAGCCAGGTATCCTGCCTGCAGTAGATGGAATGTGGCAATGGAACGCTGGCTGCGCGTGTCATAATAGGCTCTGAGCCTTTATATACCTGTGCACAGCAGCAGCCACCTTCAGTCTGCTGCTGGACAGCCAGCAGCAGCAGCAGCAGGAGAGGTATGTAATCAGGAGCCCTCCTGCTAAGGGTAGACAGCTGCTCGTTCCACCCCACCCCCCGCCTTAATTGGTTCTCCTCCCTTCCAACGGTGTTGAGGCGGGTGGGAACAGCAGGGGGTGAAGGTGCTGTGTTTAAAGAGGTGGAGTTATGCAGATCTAAAACGCGTGGATTGCAGCAGCAGCAAGCCGAAAAGTGCAGGCATGTAAGGGATCTAGAGGTTGACAACATGTCTTCTTAACGGGAGTCCAGCAGCTCATCTCCACAAATGGACTTTTCAGGATCCTTGGGTGGCTCCGTAGTTTGAAACCAATTCTGGTTATCGCTTCTCGGCCTTTTGGCTAAGATCAAGTGTAGTATCTGTTCTTATCAGTTTAATATCTGATACGTCCCCTATCTGGGGACCATATATTAAATGGATTTTTAGAACAGGGAGATGGAAAAAGAGCTTGCTCTGTCCACTCCACGCATTGACCTGGTATTGCAGTATCTCCAGGACCGGTGCACCCCTTCTTTAATGCAGTTTCTAAAATCAGAAAGAATTGAATTCAATGTTTTTTGTTCATTTTGCTTGTTTGTCGGATTTTGGGATGGACTCTTTGGCTTTGCTTTTCTTCTCCTCATTGGATTTTTCATGTTCAAAGTTGCAGAAGCCAGATTACAAGCTCATTTTGGTTCAACTTCAGCAACTGTGCATTGCATTGCCATGTAATGTGATGCAATGCTATCTTTCTAGCTCTCCCTTTTTACTTCCTTTTGGATAAACAGACATATTAGGCAAGCATTTTGGAGCTTTCACCTAAATAACTACAGGTGGTGAGATAAGCTGCACAATATAATTGACCTTTCAGTATATTGTTGCACACACACCATCTATTTAGCAAATGCCCTTGTTATCAACAGCAGCCTTTTAAACTCACCTGAGCTAACAGGTATGTGCGCTGGTTACTCTGCTGCGCTTAAAATTTCTTTTTTGGTTTGCTACAATGCCTTTTCTGAAACGTTGTCTCCTTCTGCTGGAACACTGACTTCTTTCATTTAATGCCTGCAGACTATAAAAGAGAACCCAACCCAAAAAGTTTGGTTGATTAGTCTGTGGCATTCTGTTAAACTGTTGCTTATGGCGGTCTCTGTGAGCTTCTCAGCGACATTCAGCCAGCCAGGTATCCTGCCTGCAGTAGATGGAATGTGGCAATGGAACGCTGGCTGCGCGTGTCATAATAGGCTCTGAGCCTTTATATACCTGTGCACAGCAGCAGCCACCTTCAGTCTGCTGCTGGACAGCCAGCAGCAGCAGCAGCAGGAGAGGTATGTAATCAGGAGCCCTCCTGCTAAGGGTAGACAGCTGCTCGTTCCACCCCACCCCCCGCCTTAATTGGTTCTCCTCCCTTCCAACGGTGTTGAGGCGGGTGGGAACAGCAGGGGGTGAAGGTGCTGTGTTTAAAGAGGTGGAGTTATGCAGATCTAAAACGCGTGGATTGCAGCAGCAGCAAGCCGAAAAGTGCAGGCATGTAAGGGATCTAGAGGTTGACAACATGTCTTCTTAACGGGAGTCCAGGAGCTCATCTCCACAAATGGACTTTTCAGGATCCTTGGGTGGCTCCGTAGTTTGAAACCAATTCTGGTTATCGCTTCTCGGCCTTTTGGCTTAGATCTTGTATCTGGTCAGAAGGATCCTATAGTGTCTCCCCCTCGGCCTTGCAGCATCGCCACTTAGGTGGCTTAAGCTGCCTGCTGCTATTGGGGGGGGTCCAGAGGAAACGAGAGGTGATAATGGGCGTCAAGATTCGCTATGCCGGGACCGATGATATTCGGGTCAAAAATGCTTTTCGCATTGATATTGAGGAGTCGAAGAGGAATTTCTTTAACCTGCGGTTCTTGGTGGAAGTCGTCATCTTCAAGATTTTGAATGTTGGTCGTGGAGACATCATTTGCCTACAGGAGTTCCCAAAGAATGGCCGGTACGTTTTAGTCCTTGATCGTATGGCAGCTTGCCAGAATCTTTTCAAGACTCTAAAGGATCAGCAAGCCTTGGATCATCCGGCTCTTGATGGGCTTACATTCACGGTATTGTATACTAAGGGGGAAGTGCCAGTTGTTGTGTTTATGCACAACCCCCTTGTGGATGTGGAGGACATTACTAGATTCCTGAACCTTCATTGCAGCTATGTGTCCTACTCACACAAGGTGAGGAATGAGGTGGGCTTGTGGACTGGCAAACACAAGTTTTTTGTTCGGTTCCAGGAGGACCCCCAGGGACCTGGGGGTATCCACTACCCTCCCCTCAGTTTTGCCATCGGGAGGGATAGAGGGTATATGTTTTTTCCTGGTGCTCCGCGTTTTTGCAGGAAGTGTAAATCCTTTGGACACTACCAAGAGGACTGCACGGTGGAGAAGTTTTGTGGGAAATGCAATAAAGAGGGTCATCTGGCAATGGAGTGTACTAACTCCATGGTTTGTAATGCATGTGGCGAGGAGGGACACGCTTTCAAGGACTGTCCCCATCGTTCCAGGTCATATGCAGAGGCCGTGTCCCCACGTCCTACTACTGCCGCCACTATTGGTGAGGCGATCGAGGCAGTAAGGGACTTCATGGAAGAGATGGAGCAAGCACCCGATCCTGCTGGTGGAAGCGCTGTTGAGATAGAGCCTGCAGATATGTCAATTCTGCTTGATATGAGTGGTGAGGGAGAAGTGAGCGGTTCACTCTCCACAACGCCGGTGTTGGCTTTGGAAAGCTCAGAGGCAATTCATGAAGGTGGTGGTGGCCAGGGTGACTTCACCGGGGCTGTGGTGAGGCCCCCTGATGAGGACTCTGATGTGTCTTCTGCAAAGAAGTTCCGGCCAGATTTTTCACCTGCCAGTATTGGGAGCATCAGCCCCTTAAGTGATAGGAGCTATCCCGAGAGCTACAGTGCCTCTCCTAGGAGGTCTTTTTTGGAGGAGGGGGCCAGCATTCTCTGCTTAACATCAGGAATCGAGTTTCAAGACGAGAAAGGTTGACTCTTCGGTGGGGGGTATGTTCTTTTTTACCGAATATGGTTAAAAAATGGGCTCCAACGTGGGCTGTAGTGTACTGTCAATAAATGTAAGGCTTATAAAATCTAAGCCTAGAAGATTGGCTATACTGGAAGAACTAAAAAATCTTGGAGCAAATATTTACTGTCTGCAAGAGTGCGGAATTGAAGAGTCACCTCCTGAAAAGGACTGGGTATATGGGCATAGTATTTGGTCAGGTTCAATGACAAACAAAAATGATGGTGTGGGGATTTTGTTGGGGAATAGGGATTTAAGTTTTGAAAATTATATGGTGGTGGAGCCAGGTCGTTGTATAATGGCAGTGGTTAAGGGGAGAGGGTGGAGGGTGAAAATTGTTAACGTGTATTGTCCAATTAACAAAGGGGATAGGTTAGCACTATTAGAGAAAATACGTTTATTTTTGCCTGGAAGGATTCCAATATTATTAGTTGGTGATTTCAATTGTGTTTCTGAAGGGGAAATTGATGTCACGGGTAAGGTCCTTAATCAAATTACATCTGATTTTTCTTTTTTAGATGCAGCGGAATTTTTGAGTAAGCCACCACCGGCCACATATAGAGCTGATAGGGGAGGAATAGTGTCCAGGATTGACCGCATGCTGTATACAAATAGAGGTTTGGTGTGTAAATTTTTTAAACAGCATGTTTTTTCTTTCACAGACCATGAATGTTTGTGGGGTATGTTTGAAGGTGATAAAAAAATGGTGCATGGTGTTGGGGTATGGAAGCTAAATGTTAGGTTGTTAGAGGATGTTAGGGTTATGAGAGACTTCGAAAGTAAGTATAAATGGTGGAGGTCTAGGAAAAATAATTTTGTGGATGTGACTGTATGGTGGGATTGGGTGAAAGTGGAAATTAAGAATTTTTTTAGGAGGTGGGGTTATAAAAAAGCAGCAATTGAAAGAGGCAGATTTAAAGATTTAAATATGAGGATTGAGTGGTTACATAAAATGAGTATGAAAGGAATTGATGTTAGTGATCAACTCAGAGGAGCGAGAGATGAGATGAAGCGTGTTTTGGAAAAGCGTGGGAAGGAAATTATTTTTAGGACGAGAGTTGAGCATTTGGATATGGATGAGAAGTGTACGAGGTACTTTTTTAAAAAAATGTGCAGTAAAAAAGATGAGTTGGATGAGGTTGTAAATGATAATGGTATGACTGTGGTTGGAAGGGAAGTGTTGGATGAGGTACATAGTTTCTATAGTAGTTTATTTGAGTCTAAATGGGTGGATGGGGGTTTGAAAGAGCATGTGTTAGGTATGTTGGAGAGTCAGCTTGAATCAGGGGAACGTGAGTGTTTGAGTGAGGATATTGTTTTTGATGAGGTTAAAAAGGCGGTGGATGGTGCGAAAAAGAATAAAACACCTGGGAAAGATGGGTTGCCTGTGGAGTTTTATGTAAAAGCATGGGATGTGATTGGTGTTGATTTTGTGGAGGTATGTCAATATATGTGGATGAATGGTGTACTTTGTAATTCCATGAAAGAAGGAGTAGTTGTTTTACTATATAAGAAGGGTGAGAAAAAGAATTTGCGTAATTGGAGGCCGATTACATTACTCAATGCAGATTATAAAGTCTTTAGCAAAATTCTGGCTAACCGTATGCGTGGGGTGATTGGAAGTGTGGTTGGTGATGATCAAGTGTGCGCGGTGCCAGGTAGGTGTATGACTGATAACCTCTTGTTGTTGAGAGACGTAATTGGAGATTGTATGTTTAGGAAGGGGAAATGTATGGTTTTTTGTGTGGATTTTGAGAAAGCTTTTGATAGAGTGTCGCATGCGTTTATGTTTGAGGTGTTAGTTAGGATGGGTTTTCCTAGTGTTTTTGTGAATGCCATAAGGTGTTTGTATGATGGTGTGGTGAGTGAAGTGTTAGTGAATGGATGTTTGAGTGAGAAGGTGTGCATAAAATCAGGGGTCAGGCAGGGGTGTCCGTTGTCCCCTGTCCTGTTTATAAGTGTGATTGAGCCCCTGTTGTGCATGATTCGGAAAGAGAAAGTGATGAATGGTCTTCTGATCCCAGGGAGTGGTGGAAAGACTGTAAAGGTAATGGGGTATATGGACGATGTTGTTGTGGTGAGTGATAATATGGCTGCTATGAATCGAGCAAGGTTGCTTTTAGATTTCTTTTGTGGTGCATCTGGTTTTAGGGTGAATTGGGGGAAGTGTAGCTTTAAGTGTTTCGGGGATTCGAGTGTTAGGATGGATGGTGTGATATGTGAAGAAGGTGCTATTAAGGTTTTGGGGGTGTGGTTTAACAAAGATCTGAAAGGGAATGAGAGTTGGGATGAATGCGGTAAGAGGATTGAACAGAAGTTAAATTTTTGGAGGTTACGGGACTTGACATTGTCAGGCAAAGTCCTTATTATTAAGTCAGTGATTCTTCCTATGTTACTTTTTGTGTCAGTGGTTTTTCCAGCCCCTTATAGGGGTTTTAGGCGGATTGAGAAGCTAATTTTTACGTTTTATTGGGGAAGTAAGATGGAAAAACTTAAAAGGGAATATTTGTGTAAGTTACGTGAACATGGGGGAATGGATTTCCCAAATTTTGAATTTTGTCTTGGTTTAAATTATATTAAAACGGTGGTTGTTCTGTTAGGTAGGGATAACAAGACGGCTTTTATGATTAAATATATGGCTGGATGGATGTTGTTTGGGTTGAAATGGATGAGAAGGGATGCAAGAGTGCCTGTTTCGTTTAAATGTCCAGTGTGGTATGAGTTTGTTGAAAAATTTGTTGTCAAGCATGATTTGTTGGATGTTCCTATGGGTGATTTCAAAGTGATAAGGAATGTAAGGAGAAGGATGTGTGTTAGAGAGTTTGAATGTAACATTAGGGGCTTGAGATCGAGTGAAGCGTTGTGTGTATGGAGGAACCTGAGTATAAAAGGAATATCGAATAGGCAGCGTGATATCGTATGGATGAGTTTGCATGAGATTTTGCCTGTGAGAGAGGTACAGAAGAGGAGGGATCTGATTAGAACAGAGGTATGTCCGAGGGATGGATGTGGGGCGAGTGAAACTGTTATGCATTTGGTTTGGAATTGTGATTATGCTCAGAGTGTTTGGAAGGGAGTGGGTGGTTTATGCAAGGAACTAGCGGGCGTGAATTTTATAAATTGGAGAGTGGTAATGTTTGGGATGGGTGCAAGTAGCCGGGTGAAAGAGAGATTGTTGTGGTTGATAATGGCATGTGTAATAGAAAGTCTGTGGGACGTTAGGAATTTGTGTTTATTTAAAAGGAAAATAATCTCAGTTAATAATTGTGTTAGGATGGTTTTGTCAAGGTTATACATAGTTTATTTATGGGACAGCCGTGGCGGTGGTGGCTCTGATTCAGAAGGTTTTTGGAAAGTAAAAAAATGGAGGTCACTGGTAAAGTACCAGTAAGTCCTTGTTTAAGTGTTGTGATCTGTCTTTTTTTATGATAATGGTATGTTTTATAGTTTTTTGTCCATTCAAAAGGTATTACAACTGTTTCAGTATAAAGTTATAAATATGAAATAAAGAAAGTACCATTATGATGTAAGACTGGGCAACGTAGTATGAGTTTTTATACTATTGATTGTTGCTTGAAAAATTTTACTGAATGGTATAAAAAAAAAAAAAAAATCTGTTCTTATCAGTTTAATATCTGATACGTCCCCTATCTGGGGACCATATATTAAATGGATTTTTAGAACAGGGAGATGGAAAAAGAGCTTGCTCTGTCCACTCCACGCATTGACCTGGTATTGCAGTATCTCCAGGACCGGTGCACCCCTTCTTTAATGCAGTTTCTAAAATCAGAAAGAATTGAATTCAATGTTTTTTGTTCATTTTGCTTGTTTGTCGGATTTTGGGATGGACTCTTTGGCTTTGCTTTTCTTCTCCTCATTGGATTTTTCATGTTCAAAGTTGCAGAAGCCAGATTACAAGCTCATTTTGGTTCAACTTCAGCAACTGTGCATTGCATTGCCATGTAATGTGATGCAATGCTATCTTTCTAGCTCTCCCTTTTTACTTCCTTTTGGATAAACAGACATATTAGGCAAGCATTTTGGAGCTTTCACCTAAATAACTACAGGTGGTGAGATAAGCTGCACAATATAATTGACCTTTCAGTATATTGTTGCACACACACCATCTATTTAGCAAATGCCCTTGTTATCAACAGCAGCCTTTTAAACTCACCTGAGCTAACAGGTATGTGCGCTGGTTACTCTGCTGCGCTTAAAATTTCTTTTTTGGTTTGCTACAATGCCTTTTCTGAAACGTTGTCTCCTTCTGCTGGAACACTGACTTCTTTCATTTAATGCCTGCAGACTATAAAAGAGAACCCAACCCAAAAAGTTTGGTTGATTAGTCTGTGGCATTCTGTTAAACTGTTGCTTATGGCGGTCTCTGTGAGCTTCTCAGCGACATTCAGCCAGCCAGGTATCCTGCCTGCAGTAGATGGAATGTGGCAATGGAACGCTGGCTGCGCGTGTCATAATAGGCTCTGAGCCTTTATATACCTGTGCACAGCAGCAGCCACCTTCAGTCTGCTGCTGGACAGCCAGCAGCAGCAGCAGCAGGAGAGGTATGTAATCAGGAGCCCTCCTGCTAAGGGTAGACAGCTGCTCGTTCCACCCCACCCCCCGCCTTAATTGGTTCTCCTCCCTTCCAACGGTGTTGAGGCGGGTGGGAACAGCAGGGGGTGAAGGTGCTGTGTTTAAAGAGGTGGAGTTATGCAGATCTAAAACGCGTGGATTGCAGCAGCAGCAAGCCGAAAAGTGCAGGCATGTAAGGGATCTAGAGGTTGACAACATGTCTTCTTAACGGGAGACCAGGAGCTCATCTCCACAAATGGACTTTTCAGGATCCTTGGGTGGCTCCGTAGTTTGAAACCAATTCTGGTTATCGCTTCTCGGCCTTTTGGCTAAGATCAAGTGTAGTATCTGTTCTTATCGCTTCTCGGCCTTTTGGCTAAGATCAAGTGTAGTATCTTTTGAAAAGGCAGTTTTGTCCTTGGGCTGCCCTAGTAAATTGATGCATATTACACACTGGTTTGGTGCACTTGTTAGTACGCCAGGTGGCTCATAGAGTTATCTGATGGAAAACATGGCCCTCCAGGATCGAAGTCACTAGGCTGGGTAAGTGTGAGGGCTTTGGAGCAATGTGCCCCAGGAGTAGGCGCCCTGGTGGGAGTCCAAGCTTACTGGGACTGGGAACCCCAGAAAGACTTGGCTTCGTAGCACGCCGCACCTTTGCCAATCATACTTTCTGAGCAACCCCCCCTATTCCTGGCCTCCGGGCTAGGAAGGGGAATTTTTATAAACCCGGTCGGAGGTCCGGTCAGCTTTGGGCTGAGAAACCAACACAGGCTCCAGCTCCACTAGGGTGGCAGCCTAGATGGAAGCTGGGAGCACGAAAACGGCTCTTCTCCGGCTTCGGCTAGGGAGAGCATCGGAGATCCCTGACCCTCGCTGTGGCCTTCTGGCTCGGAGGGATGGGGATGGTTTATTGGGGACCCTCTCCTCCGGGAAGGGTCCACATGAATCCTCGCCTCGTGCGCTGTTTTGGTGTGACTTCGGTCACATTTTTCAGTGCCTTGGATGCAGCTTCAATCAAAAAATCTGTTCTTATCAGTTTAATATCTGATACGTCCCCTATCTGGGGACCATATATTAAATGGATTTTTAGAACAGGGAGATGGAAAAAGAGCTTGCTCTGTCCACTCCACGCATTGACCTGGTATTGCAGTATCTCCAGGACCGGTGCACCCCTTCTTTAATGCAGTTTCTAAAATCAGAAAGAATTGAATTCAATGTTTTTTGTTCATTTTGCTTGTTTGTCGGATTTTGGGATGGACTCTTTGGCTTTGCTTTTCTTCTCCTCATTGGATTTTTCATGTTCAAAGTTGCAGAAGCCAGATTACAAGCTCATTTTGGTTCAACTTCAGCAACTGTGCATTGCATTGCCATGTAATGTGATGCAATGCTATCTTTCTAGCTCTCCCTTTTTACTTCCTTTTGGATAAACAGACATATTAGGCAAGCATTTTGGAGCTTTCACCTAAATAACTACAGGTGGTGAGATAAGCTGCACAATATAATTGACCTTTCAGTATATTGTTGCACACACACCATCTATTTAGCAAATGCCCTTGTTATCAACAGCAGCCTTTTAAACTCACCTGAGCTAACAGGTATGTGCGCTGGTTACTCTGCTGCGCTTAAAATTTCTTTTTTGGTTTGCTACAATGCCTTTTCTGAAACGTTGTCTCCTTCTGCTGGAACACTGACTTCTTTCATTTAATGCCTGCAGACTATAAAAGAGAACCCAACCCAAAAAGTTTGGTTGATTAGTCTGTGGCATTCTGTTAAACTGTTGCTTATGGCGGTCTCTGTGAGCTTCTCAGCGACATTCAGCCAGCCAGGTATCCTGCCTGCAGTAGATGGAATGTGGCAATGGAACGCTGGCTGCGCGTGTCATAATAGGCTCTGAGCCTTTATATACCTGTGCACAGCAGCAGCCACCTTCAGTCTGCTGCTGGACAGCCAGCAGCAGCAGCAGCAGGAGAGGTATGTAATCAGGAGCCCTCCTGCTAAGGGTAGACAGCTGCTCGTTCTACCCCACCCCCCGCCTTAATTGGTTCTCCTCCCTTCCAACGGTGTTGAGGCGGGTGGGAACAGCAGGGGGTGAAGGTGCTGTGTTTAAAGAGGTGGAGTTATGCAGATCTAAAACGCGTGGATTGCAGCAGCAGCAAGCCGAAAAGTGCAGGCATGTAAGGGATCTAGAGGTTGACAACATGTCTTCTTAACGGGAGTCCAGGAGCTCATCTCCACAAATGGACTTTTCAGGATCCTTGGGTGGCTCCGTAGTTTGAAACCAATTCTGGTTATCGCTTCTCGGACTTTTGGCTAAGATCAAGTGTAGTATCTTTCGAAAAGGCGGTTTTGGATGTTGGCCGCCCTAGTAGATTGATACATTATGCACACTGGGGTTTAGGCGCTTGTTAGTACGCCAGGTGGCTAATATAGTCATCTGGTGGAAAGCATGGCCCCCCAGGATCGACGCCATTGGGCCGGGGAAGATCGAAAGCCCGAAGTGTGAAGTGCCCCAGGAGTGGTGACCCTGGGGTGCCTTAACTCACTGGGATTGGGAACCCCACTTGAGTTTATGGCACATTTGCACAAGCACTTCAAATTTTCTTTCTTCGCACACACCCTTATTCCGGGCCTTCTGGCCTTAGGATGGGGAATTTTTCAATTCCCGGTCGAAGGTCCGGGCAGTATTATACTGTGAAACCTTCACTATTTATTTAATTTCTTTGTCACTGTGTGTCCACTTATTCACGTGTGTCACGTCCTACTAGGATTTTGTCGGGATGCGGTTCCCTTACGGGTTCCTCTCTTGGCAGGTCTAGGGGGGGAGTGTGTGGCCATCAGGTTCCGCTCCCCCCTGAACCCCCCTGGCTCTCCTCTTTCGGGAGGAGAGCGTTGTTGGCTCCCCTCTTCCGGGAGGGGAGCACAGTCTTTGGCTCCCAGTGCCTTGCTCGGGTGAGAACTCGGGCAGGTGCTGGGGGTAAGATTGGGTCGCCTCTGGCTTCGGCTGGAGGTGGCTTTTTGTCCCTGTTCCTCGCTGTGGCCTTTTGGCTCGGAGGGACGGGGAATGGTTTGGGGGACCCTTCTCCTTTTGGAGAGGGTTTCAAGAAGACCAGCATCCTAGTGCACTTTTTTTGTGGCACTTGTCACTTTTTTAAGCGCACTCGGGTTTTGTACACGAATTCGGGCTTTCGAAAAAAAAAAAAAAAAATCTGTTCTTATCAGTTTAATATCTGATACGTCCCCTATCTGGGGACCATATATTAAATGGATTTTTAGAACAGGGAGATGGAAAAAGAGCTTGCTCTGTCCACTCCACGCATTGACCTGGTATTGCAGTATCTCCAGGACCGGTGCACCCCTTCTTTAATGCAGTTTCTAAAATCAGAAAGAATTGAATTCAATGTTTTTTGTTCATTTTGCTTGTTTGTCGGATTTTGGGATGGACTCTTTGGCTTTGCTTTTCTTCTCCTCATTGGATTTTTCATGTTCAAAGTTGCAGAAGCCAGATTACAAGCTCATTTTGGTTCAACTTCAGCAACTGTGCATTGCATTGCCATGTAATGTGATGCAATGCTATCTTTCTAGCTCTCCCTTTTTACTTCCTTTTGGATAAACAGACATATTAGGCAAGCATTTTGGAGCTTTCACCTAAATAACTACAGGTGGTGAGATAAGCTGCACAATATAATTGACCTTTCAGTATATTGTTGCACACACACCATCTATTTAGCAAATGCCCTTGTTATCAACAGCAGCCTTTTAAACTCACCTGAGCTAACAGGTATGTGCGCTGGTTACTCTGCTGCGCTTAAAATTTCTTTTTTGGTTTGCTACAATGCCTTTTCTGAAACGTTGTCTCCTTCTGCTGGAACACTGACTTCTTTCATTTAATGCCTGCAGACTATAAAAGAGAACCCAACCCAAAAAGTTTGGTTGATTAGTCTGTGGCATTCTGTTAAACTGTTGCTTATGGCGGTCTCTGTGAGCTTCTCAGCGACATTCAGCCAGCCAGGTATCCTGCCTGCAGTAGATGGAATGTGGCAATGGAACGCTGGCTGCGCGTGTCATAATAGGCTCTGAGCCTTTATATACCTGTGCACAGCAGCAGCCACCTTCAGTCTGCTGCTGGACAGCCAGCAGCAGCAGCAGCAGGAGAGGTATGTAATCAGGAGCCCTCCTGCTAAGGGTAGACAGCTGCTCGTTCCACCCCACCCCCCGCCTTAATTGGTTCTCCTCCCTTCCAACGGTGTTGAGGCGGGTGGGAACAGCAGGGGGTGAAGGTGCTGTGTTTAAAGAGGTGGAGTTATGCAGATCTAAAACGCGTGGATTGCAGCAGCAGCAAGCCGAAAAGTGCAGGCATGTAAGGGATCTAGAGGTTGACAACATGTCTTCTTAACGGGAGTCCAGGAGCTCATCTCCACAAATGGACTTTTCAGGATCCTTGGGTGGCTCCGTAGTTTGAAACCAATTCTGGTTATCGCTTCTCGGCCTTTTGGCTAAGATCAAGTGTAGTATCTGTTCTTATCAGTTTAATATCTGATACGTCCCCTATCTGGGGACCATATATTAAATGGATTTTTAGAACAGGGAGATGGAAAAAGAGCTTGCTCTGTCCACTCCACGCATTGACCTGGTATTGCAGTATCTCCAGGACCGGTGCACCCCTTCTTTAATGCAGTTTCTAAAATCAGAAAGAATTGAATTCAATGTTTTTTGTTCATTTTGCTTGTTTGTCGGATTTTGGGATGGACTCTTTGGCTTTGCTTTTCTTCTCCTCATTGGATTTTTCATGTTCAAAGTTGCAGAAGCCAGATTACAAGCTCATTTTGGTTCAACTTCAGCAACTGTGCATTGCATTGCCATGTAATGTGATGCAATGCTATCTTTCTAGCTCTCCCTTTTTACTTCCTTTTGGATAAACAGACATATTAGGCAAGCATTTTGGAGCTTTCACCTAAATAACTACAGGTGGTGAGATAAGCTGCACAATATAATTGACCTTTCAGTATATTGTTGCACACACACCATCTATTTAGCAAATGCCCTTGTTATCAACAGCAGCCTTTTAAACTCACCTGAGCTAACAGGTATGTGCGCTGGTTACTCTGCTGCGCTTAAAATTTCTTTTTTGGTTTGCTACAATGCCTTTTCTGAAACGTTGTCTCCTTCTGCTGGAACACTGACTTCTTTCATTTAATGCCTGCAGACTATAAAAGAGAACCCAACCCAAAAAGTTTGGTTGATTAGTCTGTGGCATTCTGTTAAACTGTTGCTTATGGCGGTCTCTGTGAGCTTCTCAGCGACATTCAGCCAGCCAGGTATCCTGCCTGCAGTAGATGGAATGTGGCAATGGAACGCTGGCTGCGCGTGTCATAATAGGCTCTGAGCCTTTATATACCTGTGCACAGCAGCAGCCACCTTCAGTCTGCTGCTGGACAGCCAGCAGCAGCAGCAGCAGGAGAGGTATGTAATCAGGAGCCCTCCTGCTAAGGGTAGACAGCTGCTCGTTCCACCCCACCCCCCGCCTTAATTGGTTCTCCTCCCTTCCAACGGTGTTGAGGCGGGTGGGAACAGCAGGGGGTGAAGGTGCTGTGTTTAAAGAGGTGGAGTTATGCAGATCTAAAACGCGTGGATTGCAGCAGCAGCAAGCCGAAAAGTGCAGGCATGTAAGGGATCTAGAGGTTGACAACATGTCTTCTTAACGGGAGTCCAGGAGCTCATCTCCACAAATGGACTTTTCAGGATCCTTGGGTGGCTCCGTAGTTTGAAACCAATTCTGGTTATCGCTTCTCGGCCTTTTGGCTAAGATCAAGTGTAGTATCTTTCGAAAAGGCGGTTTTGGATGTTGGCCGCCCTAGTAGATTGATACATTATGCACACTGGGGTTTAGGCGCTTGTTAGTACGCCAGGTGGCTAATATAGTCATCTGGTGGAAAGCATGGCCCCCCAGGATCGACGCCATTGGGCCGGGGAAGATCGAAAGCCCGAAGTGTGAAGTGCCCCAGGAGTGGTGACCCTGGGGTGCCTTAACTCACTGGGATTGGGAACCCCACTTGAGTTTATGGCACATTTGCACTAGCACTTCAATATTTCTTTCTTCACACACACCCTTATTCCGGGCCTTCTGGCCTTAGGATGGGGAATTTTTCAATTCCCGGTCGAAGGTCCGGGCAGTATTATACTGTGAAACCTTCACTATTTATTTAATTTTTTTTTGTCACTGTGTGTCCACTTTTTCACGTGTGTCCACGTCCTTACTAGGATTTTGTCGGGATGCGGTTCCCTTACGGGTTCCTCTCTTGGCAGGTCTAGGGGGGGAGTGTGTGGCCATCAGGTTCCGCTCCCCCCTGAACCCCACTGGCTCTCCTCTTTCGGGAGGAGAGCGTTGTTGGCTCCCCTCTTCCGGGAGGGGAGCACAGTCTTTGGCTCCCAGTGCCTTGCTCGGGTGAGAACTCGGGCAGGTATTGGGGGTAAGATTGGGTCGCCTCTGGCTCCGGCTGGAGGTGGCTATTTGTCCCTGTTCCTCGCTGTGGCCTTCTGGCTCGGAGGGACGGGGAATGGTTTGGGGGACCCTTCTCCTTTTGGAGAGGGTTTCAAGAAGACCAGCATCCTAGTGCACTTTTTTTTGTGGCACTTGTCACTTTTTTAAGCGCACTCGGGTTTGGTACACGAATTCGGGGTTTCGATAAAAAAAAAAAAAAAAATCTGTTCTTATCAGTTTAATATCTGATACGTCCCCTATCTGGGGACCATATATTAAATGGATTTTTAGAACAGGGAGATGGAAAAAGAGCTTGCTCTGTCCACTCCACGCATTGACCTGGTATTGCATTATCTCCAGGACCGGTGCACCCCTTCTTTAATGCAGTTTCTAAAATCAGAAAGAATTGAATTCAATGTTTTTTGTTCATTTTGCTTGTTTGTCGGATTTTGGGATGGACTCTTTGGCTTTGCTTTTCTTCTCCTCATTGGATTTTTCATGTTCAAAGTTGCAGAAGCCAGATTACAAGCTCATTTTGGTTCAACTTCAGCAACTGTGCATTGCATTGCCATGTAATGTGATGCAATGCTATCTTTCTAGCTCTCCCTTTTTACTTCCTTTTGGATAAACAGACATATTAGGCAAGCATTTTGGAGCTTTCACCTAAATAACTACAGGTGGTGAGATAAGCTGCACAATATAATTGACCTTTCAGTATATTGTTGCACACACACCATCTATTTAGCAAATGCCCTTGTTATCAACAGCAGCCTTTTAAACTCACCTGAGCTAACAGGTATGTGCGCTGCTTACTCTGCTGCGCTTAAAATTTCTTTTTTGGTTTGCTACAATGCCTTTTCTGAAACGTTGTCTCCTTCTGCTGGAACACTGACTTCTTTCATTTAATGCCTGCAGACTATAAAAGAGAACCCAACCCAAAAAGTTTGGTTGATTAGTCTGTGGCATTCTGTTAAACTGTTGCTTATGGCGGTCTCTGTGAGCTTCTCAGCGACATTCAGCCAGCCAGGTATCCTGCCTGCAGTAGATGGAATGTGGCAATGGAACGCTGGCTGCGCGTGTCATAATAGGCTCTGAGCCTTTATATACCTGTGCACAGCAGCAGCCACCTTCAGTCTGCTGCTGGACAGCCAGCAGCAGCAGCAGCAGGAGAGGTATGTAATCAGGAGCCCTCCTGCTAAGGGTAGACAGCTGCTCGTTCCACCCCACCCCCCGCCTTAATTGGTTCTCCTCCCTTCCAACGGTGTTGAGGCGGGCGGGAACAGCAGGGGGTGAAGGTGCTGTGTTTAAAGAGGTGGAGTTATGCAGATCTAAAACGCGTGGATTGCAGCAGCAGCAAGCCGAAAAGTGCAGGCATGTAAGGGATCTAGAGGTTGACAACATGTCTTCTTAACGGGAGTCCAGGAGCTCATCTCCACAAATGGACTTTTCAGGATCCTTGGGTGGCTCCGTAGTTTGAAACCAATTCTGGTTATCGCTTCTCGGCCTTTTGGCTAAGATCAAGTGTAGTATCTGTTCTTATCAGTTTAATATCTGATACGTCCCCTATCTGGGGACCATATATTAAATGGATTTTTAGAACAGGGAGATGGAAAAAGAGCTTGCTCTGTCCACTCCACGCATTGACCTGGTATTGCAGTATCTCCAGGACCGGTGCACCCCTTCTTTAATGCAGTTTCTAAAATCAGAAAGAATTGAATTCAATGTTTTTTGTTCATTTTGCTTGTTTGTCGGATTTTGGGATGGACTCTTTGGCTTTGCTTTTCTTCTCCTCATTGGATTTTTCATGTTCAAAGTTGCAGAAGCCAGATTACAAGCTCATTTTGGTTCAACTTCAGCAACTGTGCATTGCATTGCCATGTAATGTGATGCAATGCTATCTTTCTAGCTCTCCCTTTTTACTTCCTTTTGGATAAACAGACATATTAGGCAAGCATTTTGGAGCTTTCACCTAAATAACTACAGGTGGTGAGATAAGCTGCACAATATAATTGACCTTTCAGTATATTGTTGCACACACACCATCTATTTAGCAAATGCCCTTGTTATCAACAGCAGCCTTTTAAACTCACCTGAGCTAACAGGTATGTGCGCTGGTTACTCTGCTGCGCTTAAAATTTCTTTTTTGGTTTGCTACAATGCCTTTTCTGAAACGTTGTCTCCTTCTGCTGGAACACTGACTTCTTTCATTTAATGCCTGCAGACTATAAAAGAGAACCCAACCCAAAAAGTTTGGTTGATTAGTCTGTGGCATTCTGTTAAACTGTTGCTTATGGCCGTCTCTGTGAGCTTCTCAGCGACATTCAGCCAGCCAGGTATCCTGCCTGCAGTAGATGGAATGTGGCAATGGAACGCTGGCTGCGCGTGTCATAATAGGCTCTGAGCCTTTATATACCTGTGCACAGCAGCAGCCACCTTCAGTCTGCTGCTGGACAGCCAGCAGCAGCAGCAGCAGGAGAGGTATGTAATCAGGAGCCCTCCTGCTAAGGGTAGACAGCTGCTCGTTCCACCCCACCCCCCGCCTTAATTGGTTCTCCTCCCTTCCAACGGTGTTGAGGCGGGTGGGAACAGCAGGGGGTGAAGGTGCTGTGTTTAAAGAGGTGGAGTTATGCAGATCTAAAACGCGTGGATTGCAGCAGCAGCAAGCCGAAAAGTGCAGGCATGTAAGGGATCTAGAGGTTGACAACATGTCTTCTTAACGGGAGTCCAGGAGCTCATCTCCACAAATGGACTTTTCAGGATCCTTGGGTGGCTCCGTAGTTTGAAACCAATTCTGGTTATCGCTTCTCGGCCTTTTGGCTAAGATCAAGTGTAGTATCTGTTCTTATCAGTTTAATATCTGATACGTCCCCTATCTGGGGACCATATATTAAATGGATTTTTAGAACAGGGAGATGGAAAAAGAGCTTGCTCTGTCCACTCCACGCATTGACCTGGTATTGCAGTATCTCCAGGACCGGTGCACCCCTTCTTTAATGCAGTTTCTAAAATCAGAAAGAATTGAATTCAATGTTTTTTGTTCATTTTGCTTGTTTGTCGGATTTTGGGATGGACTCTTTGGCTTTGCTTTTCTTCTCCTCATTGGATTTTTCATGTTCAAAGTTGCAGAAGCCAGATTACAAGCTCATTTTGGTTCAACTTCAGCAACTGTGCATTGCATTGCCATGTAATGTGATGCAATGCTATCTTTCTAGCTCTCCCTTTTTACTTCCTTTTGGATAAACAGACATATTAGGCAAGCATTTTGGAGCTTTCACCTAAATAACTACAGGTGGTGAGATAAGCTGCACCATATAATTGACCTTTCAGTATATTGTTGCACACACACCATCTATTTAGCAAATGCCCTTGTTATCAACAGCAGCCTTTTAAACTCACCTGAGCTAACAGGTATGTGCGCTGGTTACTCTGCTGCGCTTAAAATTTCTTTTTTGGTTTGCTACAATGCCTTTTCTGAAACGTTGTCTCCTTCTGCTGGAACACTGACTTCTTTCATTTAATGCCTGCAGACTATAAAAGAGAACCCAACCCAAAAAGTTTGGTTGATTAGTCTGTGGCATTCTGTTAAACTGTTGCTTATGGCGGTCTCTGTGAGCTTCTCAGCGACATTCAGCCAGCCAGGTATCCTGCCTGCAGTAGATGGAATGTGGCAATGGAACGCTGGCTGCGCGTGTCATAATAGGCTCTGAGCCTTTATATACCTGTGCACAGCAGCAGCCACCTTCAGTCTGCTGCTGGACAGCCAGCAGCAGCAGCAGCAGGAGAGGTATGTAATCAGGAGCCCTCCTGCTAAGGGTAGACAGCTGCTCGTTCCACCCCACCCCCCGCCTTAATTGGTTCTCCTCCCTTCCAACGGTGTTGAGGCGGGTGGGAACAGCAGGGGGTGAAGGTGCTGTGTTTAAAGAGGTGGAGTTATGCAGATCTAAAACGCGTGGATTGCAGCAGCAGCAAGCCGAAAAGTGCAGGCATGTAAGGGATCTAGAGGTTGACAACATGTCTTCTTAACGGGAGTCCAGGAGCTCATCTCCACAAATGGACTTTTCAGGATCCTTGGGTGGCTCCGTAGTTTGAAACCAATTCTGGTTATCGCTTCTCGGCCTTTTGGCTAAGATCAAGTGTAGTATCTGTTCTTATCAGTTTAATATCTGATACGTCCCCTATCTGGGGACCATATATTAAATGGATTTTTAGAACAGGGAGATGGAAAAAGAGCTTGCTCTGTCCACTCCACGCATTGACCTGGTATTGCAGTATCTCCAGGACCGGTGCACCCCTTCTTTAATGCAGTTTCTAAAATCAGAAAGAATTGAATTCAATGTTTTTTGTTCATTTTGCTTGTTTGTCGGATTTTGGGATGGACTCTTTGGCTTTGCTTTTCTTCTCCTCATTGGATTTTTCATGTTCAAAGTTGCAGAAGCCAGATTACAAGCTCATTTTGGTTCAACTTCAGCAACTGTGCATTGCATTGCCATGTAATGTGATGCAATGCTATCTTTCTAGCTCTCCCTTTTTACTTCCTTTTGGATAAACAGACATATTAGGCAAGCATTTTGGAGCTTTCACCTAAATAACTACAGGTGGTGAGATAAGCTGCACAATATAATTGACCTTTCAGTATATTGTTGCACACACACCATCTATTTAGCAAATGCCCTTGTTATCAACAGCAGCCTTTTAAACTCACCTGAGCTAACAGGTATGTGCGCTGGTTACTCTGCTGCGCTTAAAATTTCTTTTTTGGTTTGCTACAATGCCTTTTCTGAAACGTTGTCTCCTTCTGCTGGAACACTGACTTCTTTCATTTAATGCCTGCAGACTATAAAAGAGAACCCAACCCAAAAAGTTTGGTTGATTAGTCTGTGGCATTCTGTTAAACTGTTGCTTATGGCGGTCTCTGTGAGCTTCTCAGCGACATTCAGCCAGCCAGGTATCCTGCCTGCAGTAGATGGAATGTGGCAATGGAACGCTGGCTGCGCGTGTCATAATAGGCTCTGAGCCTTTATATACCTGTGCACAGCAGCAGCCACCTTCAGTCTGCTGCTGGACAGCCAGCAGCAGCAGCAGCAGGAGAGGTATGTAATCAGGAGCCCTCCTGCTAAGGGTAGACAGCTGCTCGTTCCACCCCACCCCCCGCCTTAATTGGTTCTCCTCCCTTCCAACGGTGTTGAGGCGGGTGGGAACAGCAGGGGGTGAAGGTGCTGTGTTTAAAGAGGTGGAGTTATGCAGATCTAAAACGCGTGGATTGCAGCAGCAGCAAGCCGAAAAGTGCAGGCATGTAAGGGATCTAGAGGCTGACAACATGTCTTCTTAACGGGAGTCCAGGAGCTCATCTCCACAAATGGACTTTTCAGGATCCTTGGGTGGCTCCGTAGTTTGAAACCAATTCTGGTTATCGCTTCTCGGCCTTTTGGCTAAGATCAAGTGTAGTATCTGTTCTTATCAGTTTAATATCTGATACGTCCCCTATCTGGGGACCATATATTAAATGGATTTTTAGAACAGGGAGATGGAAAAAGAGCTTGCTCTGTCCACTCCACGCATTGACCTGGTATTGCAGTATCTCCAGGACCGGTGCACCCCTTCTTTAATGCAGTTTCTAAAATCAGAAAGAATTGAATTCAATGTTTTTTGTTCATTTTGCTTGTTTGTCGGATTTTGGGATGGACTCTTTGGCTTTGCTTTTCTTCTCCTCATTGGATTTTTCATGTTCAAAGTTGCAGAAGCCAGATTACAAGCTCATTTTGGTTCAACTTCAGCAACTGTGCATTGCATTGCCATGTAATGTGATGCAATGCTATCTTTCTAGCTCTCCCTTTTTACTTCCTTTTGGATAAACAGACATATTAGGCAAGCATTTTGGAGCTTTCACCTAAATAACTACAGGTGGTGAGATAAGCTGCACAATATAATTGACCTTTCAGTATATTGTTGCACACACACCATCTATTTAGCAAATGCCCTTGTTATCAACAGCAGCCTTTTAAACTCACCTGAGCTAACAGGTATGTGCGCTGGTTACTCTGCTGCGCTTAAAATTTCTTTTTTGGTTTGCTACAATGCCTTTTCTGAAACGTTGTCTCCTTCTGCTGGAACACTGACTTCTTTCATTTAATGCCTGCAGACTATAAAAGAGAACCCAACCCAAAAAGTTTGGTTGATTAGTCTGTGGCATTCTGTTAAACTGTTGCTTATGGCGGTCTCTGTGAGCTTCTCAGCGACATTCAGCCAGCCAGGTATCCTGCCTGCAGTAGATGGAATGTGGCAATGGAACGCTGGCTGCGCGTGTCATAATAGGCTCTGAGCCTTTATATACCTGTGCACAGCAGCAGCCACCTTCAGTCTGCTGCTGGACAGCCAGCAGCAGCAGCAGCAGGAGAGGTATGTAATCAGGAGCCCTCCTGCTAAGGGTAGACAGCTGCTCGTTCCACCCCACCCCCCGCCTTAATTGGTTCTCCTCCCTTCCAACGGTGTTGAGGCGGGTGGGAACAGCAGGGGGTGAAGGTGCTGTGTTTAAAGAGGTGGAGTTATGCAGATCTAAAACGCGTGGATTGCAGCAGCAGCAAGCCGAAAAGTGCAGGCATGTAAGGGATCTAGAGGTTGACAACATGTCTTCTTAACGGGAGTCCAGGAGCTCATCTCCACAAATGGACTTTTCAGGATCCTTGGGTGGCTCCGTAGTTTGAAACCAATTCTGGTTATCGCTTCTCGGCCTTTTGGCTAAGATCAAGTGTAGTATCTGTTCTTATCAGTTTAATATCTGATACGTCCCCTATCTGGGGACCATATATTAAATGGATTTTTAGAACAGGGAGATGGAAAAAGAGCTTGCTCTGTCCACTCCACGCATTGACCTGGTATTGCAGTATCTCCAGGACCGGTGCACCCCTTCTTTAATGCAGTTTCTAAAATCAGAAAGAATTGAATTCAATGTTTTTTGTTCATTTTGCTTGTTTGTCGGATTTTGGGATGGACTCTTTGGCTTTGCTTTTCTTCTCCTCATTGGATTTTTCATGTTCAAAGTTGCAGAAGCCAGATTACAAGCTTATTTTGGTTCAACTTCAGCAACTGTGCATTGCATTGCCATGTAATGTGATGCAATGCTATCTTTCTAGCTCTCCCTTTTTACTTCCTTTTGGATAAACAGACATATTAGGCAAGCATTTTGGAGCTTTCACCTAAATAACTACAGGTGGTGAGATAAGCTGCACAATATAATTGACCTTTCAGTATATTGTTGCACACACACCATCTATTTAGCAAATGCCCTTGTTATCAACAGCAGCCTTTTAAACTCACCTGAGCTAACAGGTATGTGCGCTGGTTACTCTGCTGCGCTTAAAATTTCTTTTTTGGTTTGCTACAATGCCTTTTCTGAAACGTTGTCTCCTTCTGCTGGAACACTGACTTCTTTCATTTAATGCCTGCAGACTATAAAAGAGAACCCAACCCAAAAAGTTTGGTTGATTAGTCTGTGGCATTCTGTTAAACTGTTGCTTATGGCGGTCTCTGTGAGCTTCTCAGCGACATTCAGCCAGCCAGGTATCCTGCCTGCAGTAGATGGAATGTGGCAATGGAACGCTGGCTGCGCGTGTCATAATAGGCTCTGAGCCTTTATATACCTGTGCACAGCAGCAGCCACCTTCAGTCTGCTGCTGGACAGCCAGCAGCAGCAGCAGCAGGAGAGGTATGTAATCAGGAGCCCTCCTGCTAAGGGTAGACAGCTGCTCGTTCCACCCCACCCCCCGCCTTAATTGGTTCTCCTCCCTTCCAACGGTGTTGAGGCGGGTGGGAACAGCAGGGGGTGAAGGTGCTGTGTTTAAAGAGGTGGAGTTATGCAGATCTAAAACGCGTGGATTGCAGCAGCAGCAAGCCGAAAAGTGCAGGCATGTAAGGGATCTAGAGGTTGACAACATGTCTTCTTAACGGGAGTCCAGGAGCTCATCTCCACAAATGGACTTTTCAGGATCCTTGGGTGGCTCCGTAGTTTGAAACCAATTCTGGTTATCGCTTCTCGGCCTTTTGGCTAAGATCAAGTGTAGTATCTGTTCTTATCAGTTTAATATCTGATACGTCCCCTATCTGGGGACCATATATTAAATGGATTTTTAGAACAGGGAGATGGAAAAAGAGCTTGCTCTGTCCACTCCACGCATTGACCTGGTATTGCAGTATCTCCAGGACCGGTGCACCCCTTCTTTAATGCAGTTTCTAAAATCAGAAAGAATTGAATTCAATGTTTTTTGTTCATTTTGCTTGTTTGTCGGATTTTGGGATGGACTCTTTGGCTTTGCTTTTCTTCTCCTCATTGGATTTTTCATGTTCAAAGTTGCAGAAGCCAGATTACAAGCTCATTTTGGTTCAACTTCAGCAACTGTGCATTGCATTGCCATGTAATGTGATGCAATGCTATCTTTCTAGCTCTCCCTTTTTACTTCCTTTTGGATAAACAGACATATTAGGCAAGCATTTTGGAGCTTTCACCTAAATAACTACAGGTGGTGAGATAAGCTGCACAATATAATTGACCTTTCAGTATATTGTTGCACACACACCATCTATTTAGCAAATGCCCTTGTTATCAACAGCAGCCTTTTAAACTCACCTGAGCTAACAGGTATGTGCGCTGGTTACTCTGCTGCGCTTAAAATTTCTTTTTTGGTTTGCTACAATGCCTTTTCTGAAACGTTGTCTCCTTCTGCTGGAACACTGACTTCTTTCATTTAATGCCTGCAGACTATAAAAGAGAACCCAACCCAAAAAGTTTGGTTGATTAGTCTGTGGCATTCTGTTAAACTGTTGCTTATGGCGGTCTCTGTGAGCTTCTCAGCGACATTCAGCCAGCCAGGTATCCTGCCTGCAGTAGATGGAATGTGGCAATGGAACGCTGGCTGCGCGTGTCATAATAGGCTCTGAGCCTTTATATACCTGTGCACAGCAGCAGCCACCTTCAGTCTGCTGCTGGACAGCCAGCAGCAGCAGCAGCAGGAGAGGTATGTAATCAGGAGCCCTCCTGCTAAGGGTAGACAGCTGCTCGTTCCACCCCACCCCCCGCCTTAATTGGTTCTCCTCCCTTCCAACGGTGTTGAGGCGGGTGGGAACAGCAGGGGGTGAAGGTGCTGTGTTTAAAGAGGTGGAGTTATGCAGATCTAAAACGCGTGGATTGCAGCAGCAGCAAGCCGAAAAGTGCAGGCATGTAAGGGATCTAGAGGTTGACAACATGTCTTCTTAACGGGAGTCCAGGAGCTCATCTCCACAAATGGACTTTTCAGGATCCTTGGGTGGCTCCGTAGTTTGAAACCAATTCTGGTTATCGCTTCTCGGCCTTTTGGCTAAGATCAAGTGTAGTATCTGTTCTTATCAGTTTAATATCTGATACGTCCCCTATCTGGGGACCATATATTAAATGGATTTTTAGAACAGGGAGATGGAAAAAGAGCTTGCTCTGTCCACTCCACGCATTGACCTGGTATTGCAGTATCTCCAGGACCGGTGCACCCCTTCTTTAATGCAGTTTCTAAAATCAGAAAGAATTGAATTCAATGTTTTTTGTTCATTTTGCTTGTTTGTCGGATTTTGGGATGGACTCTTTGGCTTTGCTTTTCTTCTCCTCATTGGATTTTTCATGTTCAAAGTTGCAGAAGCCAGATTACAAGCTTATTTTGGTTCAACTTCAGCAACTGTGCATTGCATTGCCATGTAATGTGATGCAATGCTATCTTTCTAGCTCTCCCTTTTTACTTCCTTTTGGATAAACAGACATATTAGGCAAGCATTTTGGAGCTTTCACCTAAATAACTACAGGTGGTGAGATAAGCTGCACAATATAATTGACCTTTCAGTATATTGTTGCACACACACCATCTATTTAGCAAATGCCCTTGTTATCAACAGCAGCCTTTTAAACTCACCTGAGCTAACAGGTATGTGCGCTGGTTACTCTGCTGCGCTTAAAATTTCTTTTTTGGTTTGCTACAATGCCTTTTCTGAAACGTTGTCTCCTTCTGCTGGAACACTGACTTCTTTCATTTAATGCCTGCAGACTATAAAAGAGAACCCAACCCAAAAAGTTTGGTTGATTAGTCTGTGGCATTCTGTTAAACTGTTGCTTATGGCGGTCTCTGTGAGCTTCTCAGCGACATTCAGCCAGCCAGGTATCCTGCCTGCAGTAGATGGAATGTGGCAATGGAACGCTGGCTGCGCGTGTCATAATAGGCTCTGAGCCTTTATATACCTGTGCACAGCAGCAGCCACCTTCAGTCTGCTGCTGGACAGCCAGCAGCAGCAGCAGCAGGAGAGGTATGTAATCAGGAGCCCTCCTGCTAAGGGTAGACAGCTGCTCGTTCCACCCCACCCCCCGCCTTAATTGGTTCTCCTCCCTTCCAACGGTGTTGAGGCGGGTGGGAACAGCAGGGGGTGAAGGTGCTGTGTTTAAAGAGGTGGAGTTATGCAGATCTAAAACGCGTGGATTGCAGCAGCAGCAAGCCGAAAAGTGCAGGCATGTAAGGGATCTAGAGGTTGACAACATGTCTTCTTAACGGGAGTCCAGGAGCTCATCTCCACAAATGGACTTTTCAGGATCCTTGGGTGGCTCCGTAGTTTGAAACCAATTCTGGTTATCGCTTCTCGGCCTTTTGGCTAAGATCAAGTGTAGTATCTGTTCTTATCAGTTTAATATCTGATACGTCCCCTATCTGGGGACCATATATTAAATGGATTTTTAGAACAGGGAGATGGAAAAAGAGCTTGCTCTGTCCACTCCACGCATTGACCTGGTATTGCAGTATCTCCAGGACCGGTGCACCCCTTCTTTAATGCAGTTTCTAAAATCAGAAAGAATTGAATTCAATGTTTTTTGTTCATTTTGCTTGTTTGTCGGATTTTGGGATGGACTCTTTGGCTTTGCTTTTCTTCTCCTCATTGGATTTTTCATGTTCAAAGTTGCAGAAGCCAGATTACAAGCTCATTTTGGTTCAACTTCAGCAACTGTGCATTGCATTGCCATGTAATGTGATGCAATGCTATCTTTCTAGCTCTCCCTTTTTACTTCCTTTTGGATAAACAGACATATTAGGCAAGCATTTTGGAGCTTTCACCTAAATAACTACAGGTGGTGAGATAAGCTGCACAATATAATTGACCTTTCAGTATATTGTTGCACACACACCATCTATTTAGCAAATGCCCTTGTTATCAACAGCAGCCTTTTAAACTCACCTGAGCTAACAGGTATGTGCGCTGGTTACTCTGCTGCGCTTAAAATTTCTTTTTTGGTTTGCTACAATGCCTTTTCTGAAACGTTGTCTCCTTCTGCTGGAACACTGACTTCTTTCATTTAATGCCTGCAGACTATAAAAGAGAACCCAACCCAAAAAGTTTGGTTGATTAGTCTGTGGCATTCTGTTAAACTGTTGCTTATGGCGGTCTCTGTGAGCTTCTCAGCGACATTCAGCCAGCCAGGTATCCTGCCTGCAGTAGATGGAATGTGGCAATGGAACGCTGGCTGCGCGTGTCATAATAGGCTCTGAGCCTTTATATACCTGTGCACAGCAGCAGCCACCTTCAGTCTGCTGCTGGACAGCCAGCAGCAGCAGCAGCAGGAGAGGTATGTAATCAGGAGCCCTCCTGCTAAGGGTAGACAGCTGCTCGTTCCACCCCACCCCCCGCCTTAATTGGTTCTCCTCCCTTCCAACGGTGTTGAGGCGGGTGGGAACAGCAGGGGGTGAAGGTGCTGTGTTTAAAGAGGTGGAGTTATGCAGATCTAAAACGCGTGGATTGCAGCAGCAGCAAGCCGAAAAGTGCAGGCATGTAAGGGATCTAGAGGTTGACAACATGTCTTCTTAACGGGAGTCCAGGAGCTCATCTCCACAAATGGACTTTTCAGGATCCTTGGGTGGCTCCGTAGTTTGAAACCAATTCTGGTTATCGCTTCTCGGCCTTTTGGCTAAGATCAAGTGTAGTATCTGTTCTTATCAGTTTAATATCTGATACGTCCCCTATCTGGGGACCATATATTAAATGGATTTTTAGAACAGGGAGATGGAAAAAGAGCTTGCTCTGTCCACTCCACGCATTGACCTGGTATTGCAGTATCTCCAGGACCGGTGCACCCCTTCTTTAATGCAGTTTCTAAAATCAGAAAGAATTGAATTCAATGTTTTTTGTTCATTTTGCTTGTTTGTCGGATTTTGGGATGGACTCTTTGGCTTTGCTTTTCTTCTCCTCATTGGATTTTTCATGTTCAAAGTTGCAGAAGCCAGATTACAAGCTCATTTTGGTTCAACTTCAGCAACTGTGCATTGCATTGCCATGTAATGTGATGCAATGCTATCTTTCTAGCTCTCCCTTTTTACTTCCTTTTGGATAAACAGACATATTAGGCAAGCATTTTGGAGCTTTCACCTAAATAACTACAGGTGGTGAGATAAGCTGCACAATATAATTGACCTTTCAGTATATTGTTGCACACACACCATCTATTTAGCAAATGCCCTTGTTATCAACAGCAGCCTTTTAAACTCACCTGAGCTAACAGGTATGTGCGCTGGTTACTCTGCTGCGCTTAAAATTTCTTTTTTGGTTTGCTACAATGCCTTTTCTGAAACGTTGTCTCCTTCTGCTGGAACACTGACTTCTTTCATTTAATGCCTGCAGACTATAAAAGAGAACCCAACCCAAAAAGTTTGGTTGATTAGTCTGTGGCATTCTGTTAAACTGTTGCTTATGGCGGTCTCTGTGAGCTTCTCAGCGACATTCAGCCAGCCAGGTATCCTGCCTGCAGTAGATGGAATGTGGCAATGGAACGCTGGCTGCGCGTGTCATAATAGGCTCTGAGCCTTTATATACCTGTGCACAGCAGCAGCCACCTTCAGTCTGCTGCTGGACAGCCAGCAGCAGCAGCAGCAGGAGAGGTATGTAATCAGGAGCCCTCCTGCTAAGGGTAGACAGCTGCTCGTTCCACCCCACCCCCCGCCTTAATTGGTTCTCCTCCCTTCCAACGGTGTTGAGGCGGGTGGGAACAGCAGGGGGTGAAGGTGCTGTGTTTAAAGAGGTGGAGTTATGCAGATCTAAAACGCGTGGATTGCAGCAGCAGCAAGCCGAAAAGTGCAGGCATGTAAGGGATCTAGAGGTTGACAACATGTCTTCTTAACGGGAGTCCAGGAGCTCATCTCCACAAATGGACTTTTCAGGATCCTTGGGTGGCTCCGTAGTTTGAAACCAATTCTGGTTATCGCTTCTCGGCCTTTTGGCTAAGATCAAGTGTAGTATCTGTTCTTATCAGTTTAATATCTGATACGTCCCCTATCTGGGGACCATATATTAAATGGATTTTTAGAACAGGGAGATGGAAAAAGAGCTTGCTCTGTCCACTCCACGCATTGACCTGGTATTGCAGTATCTCCAGGACCGGTGCACCCCTTCTTTAATGCAGTTTCTAAAATCAGAAAGAATTGAATTCAATGTTTTTTGTTCATTTTGCTTGTTTGTCGGATTTTGGGATGGACTCTTTGGCTTTGCTTTTCTTCTCCTCATTGGATTTTTCATGTTCAAAGTTGCAGAAGCCAGATTACAAGCTCATTTTGGTTCAACTTCAGCAACTGTGCATTGCATTGCCATGTAATGTGATGCAATGCTATCTTTCTAGCTCTCCCTTTTTACTTCCTTTTGGATAAACAGACATATTAGGCAAGCATTTTGGAGCTTTCACCTAAATAACTACAGGTGGTGAGATAAGCTGCACAATATAATTGACCTTTCAGTATATTGTTGCACACACACCATCTATTTAGCAAATGCCCTTGTTATCAACAGCAGCCTTTTAAACTCACCTGAGCTAACAGGTATGTGCGCTGGTTACTCTGCTGCGCTTAAAATTTCTTTTTTGGTTTGCTACAATGCCTTTTCTGAAACGTTGTCTCCTTCTGCTGGAACACTGACTTCTTTCATTTAATGCCTGCAGACTATAAAAGAGAACCCAACCCAAAAAGTTTGGTTGATTAGTCTGTGGCATTCTGTTAAACTGTTGCTTATGGCGGTCTCTGTGAGCTTCTCAGCGACATTCAGCCAGCCAGGTATCCTGCCTGCAGTAGATGGAATGTGGCAATGGAACGCTGGCTGCGCGTGTCATAATAGGCTCTGAGCCTTTATATACCTGTGCACAGCAGCAGCCACCTTCAGTCTGCTGCTGGACAGCCAGCAGCAGCAGCAGCAGGAGAGGTATGTAATCAGGAGCCCTCCTGCTAAGGGTAGACAGCTGCTCGTTCCACCCCACCCCCCGCCTTAATTGGTTCTCCTCCCTTCCAACGGTGTTGAGGCGGGTGGGAACAGCAGGGGGTGAAGGTGCTGTGTTTAAAGAGGTGGAGTTATGCAGATCTAAAACGCGTGGATTGCAGCAGCAGCAAGCCGAAAAGTGCAGGCATGTAAGGGATCTAGAGGTTGACAACATGTCTTCTTAACGGGAGTCCAGGAGCTCATCTCCACAAATGGACTTTTCAGGATCCTTGGGTGGCTCCGTAGTTTGAAACCAATTCTGGTTATCGCTTCTCGGCCTTTTGGCTCAGATCGGGGTGTTTGCCTCGGTCTGGGCTGAGGGGTGCGTATTTTCGGCTCGTGTGGTGGAGAAAGCGATCCGTGCCTTGGGCATTACAATGGCGGCTGTAAAGAATACCGTGCGATTGGAGGTTATTGAGGACCACAGACATAACATCGGCTTGGAATTTATTGTCCGGAATATAGTGATGGAATTGACGGGATTTAAACTGGAGAAGATTTTTTGTATCCAGGAGTTTCCTAAAGCTGGTAATTATGACATTTCTTTCTACTTGGAAGCAGACTGTTTGACTTTCTTTCAGCGTTTAAAAGAGAAAAGACATCATGAGTATTTACAATTTATAATCCCTAAGCCTTTGTTTTCTAATATTGAAAGGCCCATTACTGTACACATGTATAACCCGTTTGTGGAGATCCCTTTGATTAGAGCTTTCTTATCACGGTATTGCTCAGTAATAAGGGGGGGAATCATGCAAAAGAATATTTTTGCTGTTTTCAATGGGAATGTGAAATTTTGGGCTCGTTTCAAATCTGACCCTGAGGGTATTGGTGGAACCATGCACCCACCTGCAAATTTCTCCATTGGAGGAAATAGAGGATTCCTACATTATCCTGGTCAGCCCTCTTTTTGTAGGAAATGTTTTTGTTATGGCCATATAGCTGCGGAATGTACCTCTGATGTAACTTGTAGGAATTGTAAAAAATCAGGGCATGAAGCCTTTGAATGTCCCTATCCTGCAATATGTGACTTATGTGGTGAAAATGGCCACACTTGTAGATCATGTCCTAATGTTAGCCGTCAGGTTTTTTTGGCGCGTCTTAATACTGAGAGACGTAGGACATGGGGGGAGAGACAGGGGGCTCCTCAGGCACAGGAGGGCCCTACTGAAATCCCTCGTGTTGTTCCTGAAACTACTACAATGGTGGAGGAAGTGGTGGATTTTATTCCCACTGTGGCTGAGGTGCATGATATCACTGTAGAGGGAAATCTTGGAGACCAGGTGCAGCCTGACGTGGGTGTGGCACCACCTGTAGAGTTGCCTTCTGGGTCAGGGGCTGAGACGGCTCTCAGTGAGGTAATTGAGGAGGTGGAAAGCTCTGAGGAGATGTCTGCCCCAAGTTCCGTTGACATACAGTGGTCAGTTTCTCCAGAGGAAATAGAGGCTGCCAGGATGCCTTCAGCTGAAAATGCTGCCATCGTTTGTAAAGCCTTGGCCAAACAGAAGAAGACTGGTAAAACTGTAAAGAGGTTACGAAAGAAGAAATTTGAGTCTTTTGAGTCTCACAACCCTTTTTCCGTCGTATCTGACTCTGGGGAGGACTCACATTTGAATGAACCTTATAAGGCCACTCCCATATCACCTAGTGAAGGTTTCTTAGAGGAAAAGGATGTGGCAGGCTTGGAGAGCCTATTTGAATTTTCTGAGGTGGCCTGAGACATGTTGATTTCCTTTTCTGGTCTTCCCGGTCTCCATAACCTGCATTGACACCTATGGTCCTGCGGCTGAAAATAATCTCCCAGAATGTACGTATGTTTGCATCAGCGACAAAGCGTGCCACTGTTCTGGACTATTTGGCATCTAAGGGCTGTGACATTATATGTGTTCAAGAATGTGGTTTATCTAAATTTCCTAAACAAAATGAGTGGCTGTATGGGGAGGCAGTGTGGTCCTTTTCTAATACTAACAGAAATGATGGCATTGGAATCCTTATCCAAAACAGAGACATTCGCTTAAAACAGAAAACTATTATTCTGGAAGGAAGATGTGCTTGTATCACTCTATCATACCTTGGTTGGGACTTTAAACTAATTTGCATATATGCAAATGTGGATAAAAATGAGCGCTTATCACTCTTCAAAAAATTGACTTTTTTTTGCATGGCAAGTTGCCTGTTTTTGTTATTGGTGACTTTAACTGTATTTTTTCAAAAGAAGCAAGGGCAGGTTCATGGCAATCTAAAGTGGATGTTACAGGTAATCTATGGAACCAAATGACTAAAGACTTCTCCCTTAGGGATGCTGTGTCGGAGAAGCCGGGACCTTTTACATATCATTCAGATGATGGCCATGCCGAGTCTAGACTGGACTATTTTTTTGTTTCCTCACCGGCAGTTAAATGTGTTAAGTATTCCCAAGAGAAAGTTTGCTTCTCTGATCATGTGTTTGCTTGGGGTGTTTGAGGTGGATGGTTTTTTCTATGGCAAAGGGAGGTGGCGGATGAATGTGAGTGTTCTGGATGACAAGCAAGTTTTCAGGTGTTTTTCAAAAAAATACCATGGTTGGGTGAGGAGGAAAAGGGATTTTTGCAATATCTTGGAATGGTGGGTGTGGGTCAAGGTTAGAATTAGGGATTTTTTCAGGAAAATTGGCTATATTAAGGCTAAAAAGAAGAGATTATTATATACACAAATAAATAGGAGGATTTCCTTTTTGCATGAATGTAGAGCTATGGGTATAGATGTTAAAAGTGAGTTGGTTAAAATGAAGAACGAAATGGGTGATTGGATGTTTGGACGAGGAAAGGAAATCATATTCCGGTCGAGAGTGAAGTTTAGGGAACAGAATGAGAAATGTACGCGCTTCTTTTTTAAGAAAATGTGTGGTGGTAAACGGGATATGCATGTGTTAGTGAATGATAAGGGTGATGAGGTACATGGTGAGGGAGTGATCAAGGAAGTGGTTAATTTTTATAAAGGCTTGTATGGGGAGAAAAAGTGTGATTTGGGGAACGAGAATGAGTTTTTGCAGGTACTTGGAAATTTTGTTACAGAAAGTGAAAGTCAGGCTTTGATGGATGATTTAACAGAGAAAGAATTGTTGGGTGTGATCTCCAAGTCTCCGAAGAACAAATCCCCTGGGCAGGATGGAATCCCATGTGATTTTTATGCAAAATATTGGGACGTTGTTTCTCAGGATCTGTTTGAAGTCATGAAATCCTTGTTTGCCGGAGTGAGTATGCCTGAGTGTATGAAGGGAGGTTTGGTTGTGTTATTGTTTAAAAAAGGTGATAGAAAGAGGCTAGCCAACTGGAGACCAATTACGCTGCTTAATGCTGATTATAAGATTTTTGCGAAAATTTTGGCTTGTCGTATGAGAGAAGTGATAGCATCTGTGATTGAGGAGGAACAAGTGTGTGCAGTGCCTGAACGGAGGATACAAGAGAACATTTGTCTGGTGAGGGATGTGCTAGAGGATTGTAAGAGTAGAAAGAAAGGTGTGATTGTATGTGCGCTTGACTTTGAAAAGGCCTTTGATTGTGTGGCTCATGTGTTTTTGTTTAATGTGTTGTTGAAGATGGGCTTTCCAGAGCGCTTGGTTAGATTGATTATGGGAATGTATGAGGGTGCTAGAAGTGTGGTGCAGGTGAATGGTTTTTTATCTGAGTCTTTTGAAATATTGTCAGGGGTGAGGCAGGGATGCCCGCTTTCTCCAATCATGTTTATTTGTGTGATGGAGCCTCTTCTCCAGCTTATTAGAAGGGATACAGTTTTAAAGGGGTTTTTGATCCCTGGCTGTGATGGTAAGGCTATTAAAGTGATTGGTTATATGGATGATGTGTGTGTGTTGTGTGATTCTGAGAGTGATGTCGCAAGGGTTAAATGGTTAGTCCAATGTTTTTGTGTGGCCTCTGCTTTCAAAATAAATTGGGAAAAAGTAAGGTTAAGGGATTTTTTAGTAGTAAAAAAGTGAGTGATGCAGATATGGAATGTGTGGAAGGGGGGATTAAAGTGTTGGGGGTGTGTCTGGATGAGAGTTTAAAAGGGGACAAGAGTTGGGAGGATCTGGGTGGTAAAATTGCAAGGAAATTGGAATTATGGTGTCTGCGTGATCTGTCCTTTACTGGGAAAATTTTAATCATTAAAAGTATCATTCTCCCTATGCTTATTTATGTAGCTTTGATTTTTCCCCCATCTGTTGGAGTTTTGAAGAAGATTAATAGATTACTTTTTGTGTTCCTTTGGGGCAGTAATATAGAGAAGGCCAAGAGGGAATTTCTTCATAGGTGTAAAAGGAATGGTGGCCTAGGATTCCCTAACATCGAGACTTTTATTGGTCTGAATTGTATTAGTTTTTTTGCAGGACTTTTATTAAAGCAATCCAAGGCTGCATGTATGTGTAGATACCTTGGAGGCTCCGTCTTCCATCGGTTAAAATGGATGAATTATGATAACTGTAAACCTACTGCTTATGTATGCCCTTATTGGTACTTACAATTGGAATGTTTTATCAAAAAATTTCATCTTGAGAAAGTTCAGATGGTGAGTTTTCTGAAGAATAAAAGCATGGTGAAAAGGATGTGTGCGGATAATAGGATGTGTGAAATTAATGGGTTAAGGTCAGCTGAAGCGGAGGATGTCTGGTGTAAGCTGGTCAAACATGATATGTCTAACAAACAGAAAGATTTAGTTTGGATGTCTTTGCATGGGATTTTACCTGTGAGGAGTGTACAAAAAAGGAAAGGGTTGGCGGTGTCTGAAAGGTGTCCGAGAGAGCGGTGTGGGTGTAATGAAGAGGTCCATCATGTTCTATGGTCATGTAGGTTTGCGAAGGATGTTTGGTCTAAATTGGGTGGGTTATGTATGGAATTGACTGGGGTGAAGCGTTTGAATTTTGAAATTGTCATGTTTGGGTTATGCATGTTAAACCGTGAAAAGGATAGGATTTTGTGGCTGTTTTTGGCTTGTGTGAAGGAGGTTTTGTGGAATTGCCGGAACTTGTATGTGTTTAAAAATGAGCGTTTTGAGGTGGATGATTGTGTTAAAATGGTCCTTGAGAAGTTATATTTCTATTATAAATGTGATATGAAAGGTGGGATGGATGCAGAGGGAGTATGGAAATTCCGGAAATGGAAACATATAATTAGTCTGTAATTTTGTTTTTTTCTGATGTGTATATTGCATTTTTTCAATTTAACTGGATAATAAAAGAAACCATCATGATGAGTTTTAAACGATAAATGATTGTGGAATGGTTGTTTTTTTCAGATGAAGAGACGACCTTTTATTCTGCATTATTGTTTTAAACCTGAATGGTTTTGTAAAAAAAAAAAAAAAAAAAATCTGTTCTTATCAGTTTAATATCTGATACGTCCCCTATCTGGGGACCATATATTAAATGGATTTTTAGAACAGGGAGATGGAAAAAGAGCTTGCTCTGTCCACTCCACGCATTGACCTGGTATTGCAGTATCTCCAGGACCGGTGCACCCCTTCTTTAATGCAGTTTCTAAAATCAGAAAGAATTGAATTCAATGTTTTTTGTTCATTTTGCTTGTTTGTCGGATTTTGGGATGGACTCTTTGGCTTTGCTTTTCTTCTCCTCATTGGATTTTTCATGTTCAAAGTTGCAGAAGCCAGATTACAAGCTCATTTTGGTTCAACTTCAGCAACTGTGCATTGCATTGCCATGTAATGTGATGCAATGCTATCTTTCTAGCTCTCCCTTTTTACTTCCTTTTGGATAAACAGACATATTAGGCAAGCATTTTGGAGCTTTCACCTAAATAACTACAGGTGGTGAGATAAGCTGCACAATATAATTGACCTTTCAGTATATTGTTGCACACACACCATCTATTTAGCAAATGCCCTTGTTATCAACAGCAGCCTTTTAAACTCACCTGAGCTAACAGGTATGTGCGCTGGTTACTCTGCTGCGCTTAAAATTTCTTTTTTGGTTTGCTACAATGCCTTTTCTGAAACGTTGTCTCCTTCTGCTGGAACACTGACTTCTTTCATTTAATGCCTGCAGACTATAAAAGAGAACCCAACCCAAAAAGTTTGGTTGATTAGTCTGTGGCATTCTGTTAAACTGTTGCTTATGGCGGTCTCTGTGAGCTTCTCAGCGACATTCAGCCAGCCAGGTATCCTGCCTGCAGTAGATGGAATGTGGCAATGGAACGCTGGCTGCGCGTGTCATAATAGGCTCTGAGCCTTTATATACCTGTGCACAGCAGCAGCCACCTTCAGTCTGCTGCTGGACAGCCAGCAGCAGCAGCAGCAGGAGAGGTATGTAATCAGGAGCCCCCCTGCTAAGGGTAGACAGCTGCTCGTTCCACCCCACCCCCCGCCTTAATTGGTTCTCCTCCCTTCCAACGGTGTTGAGGCGGGTGGGAACAGCAGGGGGTGAAGGTGCTGTGTTTAAAGAGGTGGAGTTATGCAGATCTAAAACGCGTGGATTGCAGCAGCAGCAAGCCGAAAAGTGCAGGCATGTAAGGGATCTAGAGGTTGACAACATGTCTTCTTAACGGGAGTCCAGGAGCTCATCTCCACAAATGGACTTTTCAGGATCCTTGGGTGGCTCCGTAGTTTGAAACCAATTCTGGTTATCGCTTCTCGGCCTTTTGGCTCAGATCGGGGTGTTTGCCTCGGTCTGGGCTGAGGGGTGCGTATTTTCGGCTCGTGTGGTGGAGAAAGCGATCCGTGCCTTGGGCATTACAATGGCGGCTGTAAAGAATACCGTGCGATTGGAGGTTATTGAGGACCACAGACATAACATCGGCTTGGAATTTATTGTCCGGAATATAGTGATGGAATTGACGGGATTTAAACTGGAGAAGATTTTTTGTATCCAGGAGTTTCCTAAAGCTGGTAATTATGACATTTCTTTCTACTTGGAAGCAGACTGTTTGACTTTCTTTCAGCGTTTAAAAGAGAAAAGACATCATGAGTATTTACAATTTATAATCCCTAAGCCTTTGTTTTCTAATATTGAAAGGCCCATTACTGTACACATGTATAACCCGTTTGTGGAGATCCCTTTGATTAGAGCTTTCTTATCACGGTATTGCTCAGTAATAAGGGGGGGAATCATGCAAAAGAATATTTTTGCAGTTTTCAATGGGAATGTGAAATTTTGGGCTCGTTTCAAATCTGACCCTGAGGGTATTGGTGGAACCATGCACCCACCTGCAAATTTCTCCATTGGAGGAAATAGAGGATTCCTACATTATCCTGGTCAGCCCTCTTTTTGTAGGAAATGTTTTTGTTATGGCCATATAGCTGCGGAATGTACCTCTGATGTAACTTGTAGGAATTGTAAAAAATCAGGGCATGAAGCCTTTGAATGTCCCTATCCTGCAATATGTGACTTATGTGGTGAAAATGGCCACACTTGTAGATCATGTCCTAATGTTAGCCGTCAGGTTTTTTTGGCGCGTCTTAATACTGAGAGACGTAGGACATGGGGGGAGAGACAGGGGGCTCCTCAGGCACAGGAGGGCCCTACTGAAATCCCTCGTGTTGTTCCTGAAACTACTACAATGGTGGAGGAAGTGGTGGATTTTATTCCCACTGTGGCTGAGGTGCATGATATCACTGTAGAGGGAAATCTTGGAGACCAGGTGCAGCCTGACGTGGGTGTGGCACCACCTGTAGAGTTGCCTTCTGGGTCAGGGGCTGAGACGGCTCTCAGTGAGGTAATTGAGGAGGTGGAAAGCTCTGAGGAGATGTCTGCCCCAAGTTCCGTTGACATACAGTGGTCAGTTTCTCCAGAGGAAATAGAGGCTGCCAGGATGCCTTCAGCTGAAAATGCTGCCATCGTTTGTAAAGCCTTGGCCAAACAGAAGAAGACTGGTAAAACTGTAAAGAGGTTACAAAAGAAGAAATTTGAGTCTTTTGAGTCTCACAACCCTTTTTCCGTCCTATCTGACTCTGGGGAGGACTCACATTTGAATGAACCTTATAAGGCCACTCCCATATCACCTAGTGAAGGTTTCTTAGAGGAAAAGGATGTGGCAGGCTTGGAGAGCCTATTTGAATTTTCTGAGGTGGCCTGAGACATGTTGATTTCCTTTTCTGGTCTTCCCGGTCTCCATAACCTGCATTGACACCTATGGTCCTGCGGCTGAAAATAATCTCCCAGAATGTACGTATGTTTGCATCAGCGACAAAGCGTGCCACTGTTCTGGACTATTTGGCATCTAAGGGCTGTGACATTATATGTGTTCAAGAATGTGGTTTATCTAAATTTCCTAAACAAAATGAGTGGCTGTATGGGGAGGCAGTGTGGTCCTTTTCTAATACTAACAGAAATGATGGCATTGGAATCCTTATCCAAAACAGAGACATTCGCTTAAAACAGAAAACTATTATTCTGGAAGGAAGATGTGCTTGTATCACTCTATCATACCTTGGTTGGGACTTTAAACTAATTTGCATATATGCAAATGTGGATAAAAATGAGCGCTTATCACTCTTCAAAAAATTGACTTTTTTTTTGCATGGCAAGTTGCCTGTTTTTGTTATTGGTGACTTTAACTGTATTTTTTCAAAAGAAGCAAGGGCAGGTTCATGGCAATCTAAAGTGGATGTTACAGGTAATCTATGGAACCAAATGACTAAAGACTTCTCCCTTAGGGATGCTGTGTCGGAGAAGCCGGGACCTTTTACATATCATTCAGATGATGGCCATGCCGAGTCTAGACTGGACTATTTTTTTGTTTCCTCACCGGCAGTTAAATGTGTTAAGTATTCCCAAGAGAAAGTTTGCTTCTCTGATCATGAGTGTTTGCTTGGGGTGTTTGAGGTGGATGGTTTTTTCTATGGCAAAGGGAGGTGGCGGATGAATGTGAGTGTTCTGGATGACAAGCAAGTTTTCAGGTGTTTTTCAAAAAAATACCATGGTTGGGTGAGGAGGAAAAGGGATTTTTGCAATATCTTGGAATGGTGGGTGTGGGTCAAGGTTAGAATTAGGGATTTTTTCAGGAAAATTGGCTATATTAAGGCTAAAAAGAAGAGATTATTATATACACAAATAAATAGGAGGATTTCCTTTTTGCATGAATGTAGAGCTATGGGTATAGATGTTAAAAGTGAGTTGGTTAAAATGAAGAACGAAATGGGTGATTGGATGTTTGGACGAGGAAAGGAAATCATATTCCGGTCGAGAGTGAAGTTTAGGGAACAGAATGAGAAATGTACGCGCTTCTTTTTTAAGAAAATGTGTGGTGGTAAACGGGATATGCATGTGTTGGTGAATGATAAGGGTGATGAGGTACATGGTGAGGGAGTGATCAAGGAAGTGGTTAATTTTTATAAAGGCTTGTATGGGGAGAAAAAGTGTGATTTGGGGAACGAGAATGAGTTTTTGCAGGTACTTGGAAATTTTGTTACAGAAAGTGACAGTCAGGCTTTGATGGATGATTTAACAGAGAAAGAATTGTTGGGTGTGATCTCCAAGTCTCCGAAGAACAAATCCCCTGGGCAGGATGGAATCCCATGTGATTTTTATGCAAAATATTGGGACGTTGTTTCTCAGGATCTGTTTGAAGTCATGAAATCCTTGTTTTCCGGAGTGAGTATGCCTGAGTGTATGAAGGGAGGTTTGGTTGTGTTATTGTTTAAAAAAGGTGATAGAAAGAGGCTAGCCAACTGGAGACCAATTACGCTGCTTAATGCTGATTATAAGATTTTTGCGAAAATTTTGGCTTGTCGTATGAGAGAAGTGATAGCATCTGTGATTGAGGAGGAACAAGTGTGTGCGGTGCCTGAACGGAGGATACAAGAGAACATCTGTCTGGTGAGGGATGTGCTAGAGGATTGTAAGAGTAGAAAGAAAGGTGTGATTGTATGTGCGCTTGACTTTGAAAAGGCCTTTGATTGTGTGGCTCACGTGTTTTTGTTCAATGTGTTGTTGAAAATGGGCTTTCCAGAACGTTTGGTTAGATTGATTATGGGAATGTATGAGGGTGCTAGAAGTGTGGTACAGGTGAATGTTTTTTTATCTGAGTCTTTTGAAATATTGTCAGGGGTGAGGCAGGGATGCCCGCTTTCTCCAATCATGTTTATTTGTGTGATGGAGCCCCTTCTCCAGCTTATTAGAAGGGATACAGTTTTTAAGGGGTTTTTGATCCCTGGCTGTGATGGTAAGGCTATTAAAGTGATTGGTTATATGGATGATGTGTGTGTGTTGTGTGATTCTGAGAGTGATGTCGCAAGGGTTAAATGGTTAGTCCAATGTTTTTGTGTTGCCTCTGCTTTCAAAATAAATTGGGAAAAAAGTAAGGTTAAGGGATTTTTTAGTAGTAAAAAAGTGTGTGATGCAGATATGGAATGTGTGGAAGGGGGGATTAAAGTGTTGGGGGTGTGTCTGGATGAGAGTTTAAAAGGGGACAAGAGTTGGGAGGATCTGGGTGGTAAAATTGCAAGGAAATTGGAATTATGGCGTCTGCGTGATCTGTCCTTTACTGGGAAAATTTTAATCATTAAAAGTATCATTCTCCCTATGCTTATTTATGTAGCTTTGATTTTTCCCCCACCTGTTGGAGTTTTGAAGAAGATTAATAGATTACTTTTTGTGTTCCTTTGGGGCAGTAATATAGAGAAGGCCAAGAGGGAATTTCTTCATAGGTGTAAAAGGAATGGTGGCCTAGGATTCCCTAACATCGAGACTTTTATTGGTCTGAATTGTATTAGTTTTTTTGCAGGACTTTTATTAAAGCAATCCAAGGCTGCATGTATGTGTAGATACCTTGGAGGCTCCGTCTTCCATCGGTTAAAATGGATGAATTATGATAACTGTAAACCTACTGCTTATGTATGCCCTTATTGGTACCTACAATTGGAATGTTTTATCAAAAAATTTCATCTTGAGAAAGTTCAGATGGTGGTTTTTCTGAAGAATAAAAGCATGGTGAAAAGGATGTGTGTGGATAATAGGATGTGTGAAATTAATGGGTTAAGGTCAGCTGAGGCGGAGGATGTCTGGTGTAAGCTGGTCAAACATGATATGTCTAACAAACAGAAAGATTTAGTTTGGATGTCTTTGCATGGGATTTTACCTGTGAGGAGTGTACAAAAAAGGAAAGGGTTGGCGGTGTCTGAAAGGTGTCCGAGAGAGCGGTGTGGGTGTAATGAAGAGGTCCATCATGTTCTATGGTCATGTAGGTTTGCGAAGGATGTTTGGTCTAAATTGGGTGGGTTATGTATGGAATTGACTGGGGTGAAACGTTTGAATTTTGAAATTGTCATGTTTGGGTTATGCATGCTAAACCATGAAAAGGATAGGATTTTGTGGCTGTTTTTGGCTTGTGTGAAGGAGGTTTTGTGGAATTGCCGGAACTTGTATGTGTTTAAAAATGAGCGTTTTGAGGTGGATGATTGTGTTAAAATGGTCCTTGAGAAGTTATATTTCTATTATAAGTGTGATATGAAAGGTGGGATGGATGCAGAGGGAGTATGGAAATTCCGGAAATGGAAACATATAATTAGTCTGTAATTTTGTTTTTTTCTGATGTGTATATTGCATTTTTTCAATTTAACTGGATAATAAAAGAAACCATCATGATGAGTTTTAAACGATAAATGATTGTGGAATGGTTGTTTTTTTCAGATGAGGAGACGACCTTTTATTCTGCATTATTGTTTTAAACCTGAATGGTTTTGTAAAAAAAAAAAAAAAAAATCTGTTCTTATCAGTTTAATATCTGATACGTCCCCTATCTGGGGACCATATATTAAATGGATTTTTAGAACAGGGAGATGGAAAAAGAGCTTGCTCTGTCCACTCCACGCATTGACCTGGTATTGCAGTATCTCCGGGACCGGTGCACCCCTTCTTTAATGCAGTTTCTAAAATCAGAAAGAATTGAATTCAATGTTTTTTGTTCATTTTGCTTGTTTGTCGGATTTTGGGATGGACTCTTTGGCTTTGCTTTTCTTCTCCTCATTGGATTTTTCATGTTCAAAGTTGCAGAAGCCAGATGACAAACTCATTTTGGTTCAACTTCAGCAACTGTGCATTGCATTGCCATGTAATGTAATGCAATGCTATCTATCTAGCTCTCCCTCTTTACTTCCTTTTGGATAAACAGACATATTAGGCAAGCATTTTGGAGCTTTCACCTAAATAACTACAGGTGGTGAGATAAGCTGCACAATATAATTGACCTTTCAGTATATTGTTGCACACACACCATCTATTTAGCAAATGCCCTTGTTATCAACAGCAGCCTTTTAAACTCACCTGAGCTAACAGGTATGTGCGCTGGTTACTCTGCTGCGCTTAAAATTTCTTTTTTGGTTTGCTACAATGCCTTTTCTGAAACGTTGTCTCCCTCTGCTGGAACACTGACTTCTTTCATTTAATGCCTGCAGACTATAAAAGAGAACCCAACCCAAAAAGTTTGGTTGATTAGTCTGTGGCATTCTGTTAAACTGTTGCTTATGGCGGTCTCTGTGAGCTTCTCAGTGACATTCAGCCAGCCAGGTATCCTGCCTGCAGTAGATGGAATGTGGCAATGGAACGCTGGCTGCGCGTGTCATAATAGGCTCTGAGCCTTTATATACCTGCGCACAGCAGCAGCCACCTTCAGTCTGCTGCTGGACAGCCAGCAGCAGCAGGAGAGGTAAGTAATCAGCAGCCCTCCTGCTAAGGGTAGACAGCTGCTCGTTCCACCCCACCCCCCCGCATTAATTGGTTCTCCTCCCTTCCAACGGTGTTGAGGCGGGTGTGAACAGCAGGGGGTGAGGGTGCTGTGTTTAAAGAGGTGGAGTTATGCAGATCTAAAACGCGTGGATTGCAGCAGCAGCAAGCCGAAAAGTGCAGGCATGTAAGGGATCTAGAGGTTGACAACATGTCTTCTTAACGGGAGTCCAGGAGCTCATCTCCACAAATGTACTTTTCAGGATCCTTGGGTGGCTCCGTAGTTCGAAACCAATTCTGGTTATCGCTTCTCGGCCTTTTGGCTAAGACCAAGTTTCTTGTGTGGGGTCCTTGAGTGTTTTCCCTTGGCCTTCCGGCATCGCCATCTTGATGGCTTAAGCCGGTTGCTGCTTTAGGGGGAGAACGAGGAGGAACGAGAGAGTGATCATAATGGGCGTGAAGATACGCTATGCTGGGACCGATGACAATCGGGTTCGCAATGCATTCCGCATTGAAGTTGATGCTGCTGTCAGAGAGCGTTTCAATCTGTCGTATATGGTGCACGAGGTGATCTTCAAAATCCTGGAAGTGACAAGAGAAAACATTGTCTGCCTGCAGGAATCCCGGAAAGAAGGACGGTATGTCTTGGTGCTGCAATCTATGGCGGCTTGCCGGAACCTGTATAAGAAGTTGAGGGAGCAGGAGAAGAATCCAACCTTGTATGGTTTGACTTTTACAGTCTTGTACTCCAAAGGTGATGTTCCCCTAGTCATATTTATGTATAATCCCTTTATGCACGAACATGACATTGCGACTTTTCTTAAGAGGCATTGTGACTTTGTGAGCAACAGTCACAAAATCATGAACGAGGAGAACTTATGGACTGGCAAATACAGATATTTTGTCAGATTTGGGGAAAGTTCTTCGGAGCCTGGAGGTGTTCATTACCCTCCCCAAAGTTTCTCTATCGGGAGAGATAGGGGTATTCTCTTCTTTCCTGAGGCCCCAGTTATTTGCAGGAAATGTAAGAAGTACGGACACTTACAAGAGGTTTGTACTGCTGTGCCTGTTTGCTCCAAGTGCAACCAAAGTGGGCATGTTGCTAAGGACTGTACCAATCCAATTGTTTGCAATGCTTGTGGTATGGAGGGGCATGCCTTTAAGGATTGTACTCGTCGTGCGAACGAGGGCAAGGCAAGGGCATACTCTGAGGTGGTCTCGAACTCTCCGAGGCCTAAGAGTGTGGCACCTGAGGCCGCAGTTTCTTCCAGGGTGAAGGTAGTGGAACAGCGTGTGGAGACTGCTCCAGTGAGGGCGTCTGCTGACCTACTGGTGGAGCCCGGGAGACTGGAAGAGGTTCTGGCAGCTGAGATGGACATTTCTTCCTATCAGGGGGGTTTCATTGACTCCTTTTGTGAAGAACGTGAGGGAGCCTTGGAAATCCCAGGGGACCCAGCTCTCAGTTGGAGCAGTGAAAGTATGGATGAAGAGGGAGCTGGAGGTCAAGGAGACTTCACTGAGACTGGGGTGAGGTCTTCTAAGGAACCGGACCGCGCTAAGAATAAAAGGGCCCGGTTGTCTGAACCATCAAGTAGCCAATGCGTGGCAAGTCCGGTGAGTGAGCGGGATTACCCAGTGGTTTCTCTTTCTCCTGCGTCAACGGCTTACCTGGAGGAGAATTTGGAGTCCACTATCTTTCAGCTAAGTGGGAGTTCGCCGGATGACAAAGGATAAGGAAGGCATGTTTTTTTGCTGAGACTGGTGTTTCTGGTTTTTGAGCCAAAGAATGGTCTCTAAACCAAATTGGGACATTGCGTCCCTTAATGTAAGACTTTTAAAGTCTAGAGTTAGAAGATCTGTGATTCTGGACTTCTTACATAACCATTCTTTTGATATTATGTGTCTACAGGAGTGTGGTATAGAAGAACCCCTGGAAGACGCTGATTGGCCATATGGCCAGCATATCTGGTCTGGCTCTAGTGGGAATAAAAATGATGGAGTTGGGATAGTATTAAATAATAGAAATTTTGTTTTTGAATATTATAAGGTAATAGAGGTGGGTCGTTGCATCTCTGCAGTTGTGTGTGGGAGGGGGTGGAAAGTTAAAATTATAAATATTTATGGTCCTACAAAAAAAGAAGACAGGTTAAGTTTATTAGATAAATTATGTTTAGAATTACCTGGTAGGATCCCTGTGATAGTAACAGGTGATTTTAACTGTGTAACTGAGGGGAAAGTTGATGCCTCAGGAAAAAAATTGGCAAACATTATTTCTGATTTTTTCTTTTTTGATGCTGCTGAGGTTTATTTGGGGAAGCCACCACCACCAACCTATAAAGCTGACAGGGGTGGGATAACATCTAGGATTGATAGGATGTTTTTTTCTAAAAATATAATATGTGATGGTTTTTCTCAATTTTCAGTTCCTTTTTCGGACCATGTGTGCCTGAAAGGTGAGTTTAGAGGGGATTTAAGGCGGGTGCATGGGAGAGGTGTGTGGAAATTGAATGTGAGTTTGCTTGAGGATGAGAGAATTGTGAATGATTTTAAGAAAAAATATAGTTGGTGTAAATCTCAAAAGAGTAAGTTTGAAAGTGTGTTGGTGTGGTGGGATTGGATGAAGTATGAAGTGCAAAAGTTTTTTCGTCGATGGGGCTATAAAAAGGCTGCCATGGTTAGGAGTCAATATAAAGATTTAATGATGAGGGTGGAATGGCTGGAGAAAATGAGGATGTGTGGTGTGGATGTGGATGATTTGTTAAGAAGTGCAAGAGAGGATTTGAAGAGGACTTTGGAGAGGAAGGGAAGGGAAATAATTTTTAGGTCAAAGGTGGTCCATCTTGATAAAGATGAAAAGTGTTCAAGATATTTCTTTAAAAAAATAAATGGTAAGAAGGAGGGTATGGAGGAGATTTTTGATGTGGATGGTGTTTGTGTGAGTGGGGAGGATGTAATGAAGGAAGTGGTCACGTTTTATGCTGAGTTGTTTGGCAGGAAGTGGGTGGATGAGAGTTTGAAAGAAGAAGTGCTTAAGACTTTGGATTGTAAGGTGGATGAGGATGGATGTTCTGGTCTATGTGAGGCAGTGATTGAGGAGGAAGATAAGAAAGCGGTGTTTGGTGCAAGGAAAAATGTGACGCCTGGGAAGGATGGTTTGCCTGTGGAGCTATATGTTATGATGTGGGAAGTGATGGGTATGGATTTAGTGGAAGAGTGTCAGTTTATGTGGGAGAATGGGATGCTTGCGGGTTCAATGAAGGAGGGAGTGGTGGTCTTAATCCATAAGAAAGGGGATAAAAGGTGTTGAGTAATTGGAGGCCAATTACGCTTCTGAACGCCGATTACAAGGTATTCAGTAAAATTTTGGCGTGTCGGATGCGTGTGGTTGTAGCTGATGTGATTGGTAAAGATCAAGTGTGTGCAGTGCCTGGTAGATGTATGACGGATAATCTGTGTCTTTTAAGAGATGTGTTGTGGGATTGTAAAGTAAGAAAGCAGAAGTGTATGGTGATGGCTGTTGACTTTGAAAAGGCGTTTGATCGCGTGTCTCATGTGTTTCTATTTGAGGTTTTGCGTAGAATGGGTTTTCCGGAGAAATTTGTGCGTGCCGTGAGAGGATTGTATGGGGAGGTGGTGAGTGAATTTCTGGTGAATGGGTTTTTGAGTGAGAAAGTGTGTATTAGGTCTGGTGTGAGGCAAGGTTGTCCCATGTCACCGGTATTATTTGTGTGTATGATTGAGCCACTGCTGTGTATGATTCGGAAAGAGAAAGTGGTGCGTGGTTTGTTAGTGCCAGGGAGTGGTGGAATGACTGTGAAAGTCTTAGGATATATGGATGATGTAGTAGTGGTGAGTGAGAGTGTGGCCTCTATGGAGAGAGTAAAATTGTTGTTGAATTTTTTTTGTGGCGCGTCAGCGTTTCGTGTGAATTGGAACAAATGCATGTTTAAATGTTTTGGTGACAATAGGATTAAGATGGATGGTGTGGCTGGTGTGGATGGTGCAATTAAAGTGTTGGGAGTTTTTTTTAATGATGATTTGAAAGGTTATGAGAGTTGGGATGAATGTGGTGAGCGGATTGTGCGGAAGATGAATTTTTGGAAGTTACGTTCTTTGTCTTTGGTAGGGAAGGTTCTTATTATTAAGGCTGTTATTCTCCCTATTTTGCTTTATGTTTCTTGTATTTTTCCAGTGCCCTATAGGAAAATTAAAAAAGTGGAGAAACTATTTTTTGTGTTTTTTTGGGGCAGTAGGATGGAAAGACTTAAGAGAGAGATTTTGTTTAAGCAATATTTGTATGGGGGACTGAAGTTTCCGAATATTGAAGTGTTTCTAACATTGCATTTTATTAAGACTACGGTCATTTTGATTGGGAAGAATAATAAAGGGGCATTTATGTGTAAGTATTTGGCTGGATGGATGCTGTATGGTCTGAATTGGGTGAAGCGTGATAAGAATGTGCCTGTTGCTTTTAAGCGTCCTGAGTGGTATGGTTTGATTGAGAAGTTTGTGAGGAAGAATGATTTGTTAGAAGTTGCAATGAAAGACTTTATGTTGGTTAAGAAGGTGATGGGGAAGATGTGTGTGAATGAGTGTGAGAGTAATGTGGTGGGATTGCGTTCTATGGAAGTTGCGCGGGTATGGAAGAAGTTAAGCATTCAAGGTGTGTCGAATAGACAGCGAGATATAGTATGGATGGGCCTTCATAATATTTTGCCAGTGAGGGATTTTCAGAAGAAAAGAGATCTCATAAGATCTGCAGTATGTCCAAGGGATGGTTGTGGAGCGAATGACACGGTGAGGCACCTTATGTGGGATTGTAATTTTGCGTATGATGTGTGGAGAGGTGTGGGTGGACTGTGTAAAGGGGTTGCTGGTGTGAAGTTTATTGATTGGAGAGTGACTATGTTTGGTTTTGGTGCTAGTCGTCGTGGCCTAGAAAGGATGATGTGGTTTATTATGGTGTGTGTGCAGGAGAGCTTGTGGGATGTGAGAAATTTGTGTGTGTTTAAAAGAGTAAATTTAACAGTAAATGATTGTATTAGGTTGATCTTAGCAAGACTATATGTAATCTATTTGTGGGATACAAGAGAAGGTGGTGGTGGTGGAACAGATTCTGAAGGTGTGTGGAAATACCTTAAGTGGCAGGATATGGTTAAATACCGTTGATATTTTTTCTGGAAATTTCTCTGGCATAGGATTACTTGTTTGTATTTTTGTTGAATAATACTTTAATAAAGAAGCCACAATGATGTTTATGAAGTGGCAGTATAACTTATGACAAAGTCTGGTTAACTGTTTGCTTATATCTAAACCTGAGTGGTTTTAAAAAAAAAAAAAAAAAAATCTGTTCTTATCAGTTTAATATCTGATACGTCCCCTATCTGGGGACCATATATTAAATGGATTTTTAGAACAGGGAGATGGTAAAAGAGCTTGCTCTGTCCACTCCACGCATTGACCTGGTATTGCAGCATTTCCAGGACCAGTGCACTCATTCTTTAATGCAGTTTCTAAAATCAGAAAGAATTGAATTCAATGTTTTTTGTTCATTTTGCTTGTTTGTCGGATTTTGGGATGGACTCTTTGGCTTTGCTTTTCTTCTCCTCATTGGATTTTTCATGTTCAAAGTTGCAGAAGCCAGATTACAAGCTCATTTTGGTTCAACTTCAGCAACTGTGCATTGCATTGCCATGTAATGTAATGCAATGCTATCTTTCTAGCTCTCCCTCTTTACTTCCTTTTGGATAAACAGACATATTAGGCAAGCATTTTGGAGCTTTCACCTAAATAACTACAGGTGGTGAGATAAGCTGCACAATATAATTGACCTTTCAGTATATTGTTGCACACACACCATCTATTTAGCAAATGCCCTTGTTATCAACAGCAGCCTTTTAAACTCACCTGAGCTAACAGGTATGTGCGCTGGTTACTCTGCTGCACTTAAAATTTCTTTTTTGGTTTGCTACAATGCCTTTTCTGAAACGTTGTCTCCCTCTGCTGGAACACTGACTTCTTTCATTTAATGCCTGCAGACTATAAAAGAGAACCCAACCCCAAAAGTTTGGTTGATTAGTCTGTGGCATTCTGTTAAACTGTTGCTTATGGCGGTCTCTGTGAGCTTCTCAGTGACATTCAGCCAGCCAGGTATCCTGCCTGCAGTAGATGGAATGTGGCAATGGAACGCTGGCTGCGCGTGTCATAATAGGCTCTGAGCCTTTATATACCTGCGCACAGCAGCAGCCACCTTCAGTCTGCTGCTGGACAGCCAGCAGCAGCAGGAGAGGTAAGTAATCAGCAGCCCTCCTGCTAAGGGTAGACAGCTGCTCGTTCCACCCCACCCCCCGCCTTAATTGGTTCTCCTCCCTTCCAACGGTGTTGAGGCGGGTGGGAACAGCAGGGGGTGAGGGTGCTGTGTTTAAAGAGGTGGAGTTATGCAGATCTAAAACGCGTGGATTGCAGCAGCAGCAAGCCGAAAAGTGCAGGCATGTAAGGGATCTAGAGGTTGACAACATGTCTTCTTAACGGGAGTCCAGGAGCTCATCTCCACAAATGGACTTTTCAGGATCCTTGGGTGGCTCCGTAGTTCGAAACCAATTCTGGTTATCGCTTCTCTGCCTTTTGGCTAAGACCAAGTTTCTTGTGTGGGGTCGTGAGTGTTTTCCCTTGGCCTTCCGGCATCGCCATCTTGATGGCTTAAGCCGGTTGCTGCTTTAGGGGGAGAACGAGGAGGAACGAGAGAGTGATCATAATGGGCGTGAAGATACGCTATGCTGGGACCGATGACAATCGGGTTTGCAATGCATTCCGCATTGAAGTTGATGCTGCTGTCAGAGAGCGTTTCAATCTGTCGTATATGGTGCACGAGGTGATCTTCAAAATCCTGGAAGTGACAAGAGAAAACATCGTCTGCCTGCAGGAATCCCGGAAAGAAGGACGGTATGTCTTGGTGCTGCAATCTATGGCGGCTTGCCGGAACCTGTATAAGAAGTTGAGGGAGCAGGAGAAGAATCCAACCTTGTATGGTTTGACTTTTACAGTCTTGTACTCCAAAGGTGATGTTCCCCTAGTCATATTTATGTATAATCCCTTTATGCACGAACATGACATTGCGACTTTTCTTAAGAGGCATTGTGACTTTGTGAGCAACAGTCACAAAATCATGAACGAGGAGAACTTATGGACTGGCAAATACAGATATTTTGTCAGATTTGGGGAAAGTTCTTCGGAGCCTGGAGGTGTTCATTACCCTCCCCAAAGTTTCTCTATCGGGAGAGATAGGGGTATTCTCTTCTTTCCTGAGGCCCCAGTTATTTGCAGGAAATGTAAGAAGTACGGACACTTACAAGAGGTTTGTACTGCTGTGCCTGTTTGCTCCAAGTGCAACCAAAGTGGGCATGTTGCTAAGGACTGTACCAATCCAATTGTTTGCAATGCTTGTGGTATGGAGGGGCATGCCTTTAAGGATTGTACTCGTCGTGCGAACGAGGGCAAGGCAAGGGCATACTCTGAGGTGGTCTCGAACTCTCCGAGGCCTAAGAGTGTGGCACCTGAGGCCGCAGTTTCTTCCAGGGTGAAGGTAGTGGAACAGCGTGTGCAGACTGCTCCAGTGAGGGCGTCTGCTGACCTACTGGTGGAGCCCGGGAGAGTGGAAGAGGTTCTGGCAGCTGAGATGGACATTTCTTCCTATCAGGGGGGTTTCATTGACTCCTTTTGTGAAGAACGTGAGGGAGCCTTGGAAATCCCAGGGGACCCGGCTCTCAGTTGGAGCAGTGAAAGTATGGATGAAGAGGGAGCTGGAGGTCAAGGAGACTTCACTGAGACTGGGGTGAGGTCTTCTGAGGAACCGGACCGCGCTAAGAATAAAAGGGCCCGGTTGTCTGAACCATCAAGTAGCCAATGCGTGGCAAGTCCGGTGAGTGAGCGGGATTACCCAGTGGTTTCTCTTTCTCCTGCGTCAACGGCTTACCTGGAGGAGAATTTGGAGTCCACTATCTTTCAGCTAAGTGGGAGTTCGCCGGATGACAAAGGATAAGGAAGGCATGTTTTTTTGCTGAGACTGGTGTTTCTGGTTTTTGAGCCAAAGAATGGTCTCTAAACCAAATTGGGACATTGCGTCCCTTAATGTAAGACTTTTAAAGTCTAGAGTTAGAAGATCTGTGATACTGGACTTCTTACATAACCATTCTTTTGATATTATGTGTCTACAGGAGTGTGGTATAGAAGAACCCCTGGAAGACGCTGATTGGCCATATGGCCAGCATATCTGGTCTGGCTCTAGTGGGAATAAAAATGATGGAGTTGGGATAGTATTAAATAATAGAAATTTTGTTTTTGAATATTATAAGGTAATAGAGGTGGGTCGTTGCATCTCTGCAGTTGTGTGAGGGAGGGGGTGGAAAGTTAAAATTATAAATATTTATGGTCCTACAAAAAAAGAAGACAGGTTAAGTTTATTAGATAAATTATGTATAGAATTACCTGGTAGGATCCCTGTGATAGTAACAGGTGATTTTAACTGTGTAACTGAGGGGAAAGTTGATGCCTCAGGAAAAAGATTGGCAAACATTATTTCTGATTTTTTCTTTTTTGATGCTGCTGAGGTTTATTTGGGGAAGCCACCACCACCAACCTATAAAGCTGACAGGGGTGGGATAACATCTAGGATTGATAGGATGTTTTTTTCTAAAAATATAATATGTGATGGTTTTTCTCAATTTTCAGTTCCTTTTTCGGACCATGTGTGCCTGAAAGGTGAGTTTAGAGGGGATTTAAGGCGGGTGCATGGGAGAGGTGTGTGGAAATTGAATGTGAGTTTGCTTGAGGATGAGAGAATTGTGAATGATTTTAAGAAAAAATATAGTTGGTGTAAATCTCAAAAGAGTAAGTTTGAAAGTGTGTTGGTGTGGTGGGATTGGATGAAGTATGAAGTGCAAAAGTTTTTTCGTCGATGGGGCTATAAAAAGGCTGCCATGGTTAGGAGTCAATATAAAGATTTAATGATGAGGGTGGAATGGCTGGAGAAAATGAGGATGTGTGGTGTGGATGTGGATGATTTGTTAAGAAGTGCGAGAGAGGATTTGAAGAGGACTTTGGAGAGGAAGGGAAGGGAAATAATTTTTAGGTCAAAGGTGGTCCATCTTGATAAAGATGAAACGTGTTCAAGATATTTCTTTAAAAAAATAAATGGTAAGAAGGAGGGTATGGAGGAGATTTTTGATGTGGATGGTGTTTGTGTGAGTGGGGAGGATGTAATGAAGGAAGTGGTCACGTTTTATGCTGAGTTGTTTGGCAGGAAGTGGGTGGATGAGAGTTTGAAAGAAGAAGTGCTTAAGACTTTGGATTGTAAGGTGGATGAGGATGGATGTTCTGGTCTATGTGAGGCAGTGATTGAGGAGGAAGATAAGAAAGCGGTGTTTGGTGCAAGGAAAAATGTGACGCCTGGGAAGGATGGTTTGCCTGTGGAGCTATATGTTATGATTAGTGTTGAGCCACCCCCGTAGTGTTCGAGTTCGGTTCGGTTCGTCGAACACCGGGATGTTCGAGGAACTGTTCGTCGAACTGTTCGTCGAACACCTTAGAACACCGTCGAACACCGTTAAAACCAATGGCAGGCGAACAAAAACACATAGAAACACATAGAAAACACCTGCAAAGGTGTCCAAAAGCTGACAAACTGCTCAGAAGACACTCTCTTTAAAAAAGCCGGCCGGCAAATTCAGCAGCGGCATACACCGGTACCCGACAATTTAGACAAGAAGGAATAGAGCATCACACATAGATTAGATAGATAGAAACATGTCAGTCACACATATAAGAAGCACAGTGACAGTGTTGGTTACTGCACTTGTCATTTAGTGTAAAGGATTTATTAAAAAAAATATTAGTGTTTTCATGCACCGTCTCTTTAAAAAAGCCGGCCGGCAATTCAGCATCTGTACCCGACAATTTAGAACAGAAAGAATAGAGCTTCACACATAGATTAGATAGATAGAAACATGTCAGTCACATATATATGAAGTACAGTGATAGTGTTGCTTACTGTACTTGTCATTTAGTGTAAAGGATTTATTTAAAAAAATAATAGTGTTTTCATGCACTGTCTCTTTAAAAAAGCCGGCCGGCAATTCAGCAGCGGTACCCGACAATTTAGAACAGAAAGATAGAGCATCACACATAGATTAGATAGATAGAAACATGTCAGTCACATATATATGAAGTACAGTGATAGTGTTGGTTACTGTACTTGTCATTTAGTATTAAAATAAAGGATTTATTATTAAAAAAATTGGCGTGGGGTTCCCCTTAATTTTAGGCTCTAGCGGAGGTTAAGCAGACGGCTGGGGCAGATGTTTGAAGCCTGGGAAGGGGGTAATACCCACGGAGCTTCCCAGGCTACTAATATCAGCCCCCAGCTGAATACATAGCCTTTACTAGCTATTAAAATGGGGGACCCCCCAAAAAAAATGACGTGGGGTCCCCCCTAATTTAATAGCTAGCAAAGGCTAGGCAGACAGCTGGGGGCTGATATTAATAGCCCAGGAAGGGAGCCATGAATATTGGCCCCCTCCCAGGCTAGAAACACCAGCCGTCAGCCGCCCCAGAAATGGCGCATTCATAGGATGCGCCAATTCTGGCACTTAGCCTCGCTCTTCCACGCTGCCCTGGTGCGGTGGCAGGGGGTAATAGGGTTGGGGTTGATGTCAGCTTATAATGCCAGCTGACATCAAGCCCAGGTTAGTAATGGAGAGGCGTCTATAAGACACCCCCATTACTAACCCCATAGTCAAAGTTAAAAAAAACACAAACACCCAGAATAAAGTCCTTTAATTGAAATAAAGACACAATCCTTTATTGTTCTAAATTAAACCATACTTACCATCACGCCCATTCCAGCTGAAGCCAACGATCTCCTGCAATAAAAGAAAAATAATAAAGCAACCTCATCCTTACCTTTCCATGGTTCCCACGACAGCTTCAGCTCTGCTACATCGAGATGACAGGCTGGACCGCAGCAGAACGCTGCCATCCAGCCTGTCATCCCGCAGACACTGAGAAGCGCAGGCTTGCTTGCGCTGCTCAGCGTCTCTCTGTGACGACATCCAGATGAGCCGAGTTCATGTCCAATGAACTCGGCTCACCTCATGCACGTCACTGACAGCGTGGGAAAATTCTCACGCTGAAGCGCTGATTGCAGGAGAATTTTCCCACGCTGTCAGTGACGTGCAGTAGGTGAGCTGAGTTCATTGGACATGAGCTCACCTCATGCACATCACTGACAGCGTGGGAGAATTCTCCTGCACTCAGCACTTCAGCGTGAGAATTTTCCCACGCTGTCAGTGACGTGCATGAGGTGAGCCGAGTTCATTGGACATGACCTCGGCTCATCTGGATGCCGTCACAGCGAGACAGTGAGGAGCGCAAGCATGCCTGCGCTTCTCAGTGTCTGCGGGATGACAGACTGGATGGCAGCGTTCTGCTGCGGTCCAGCCAGTCATCTTGATGTAGCAGAGCTGAAGCTGTCGTGGGAACCATGGAAAGGTAAGGATGAGGTTGGTTTATTATTTTTCTTTTATTGCAGGAGATCGTTGGCTTCAGCTGGAATGGGCGTGATGGTAAGTATGGTTTAATTTAGAACAATAAAGAATTGTGTCTTTATTTCAATTAAAGGACTTTATTCTGGGTGTTGTGTTTTTTTTAAATACTTTACTAGAAATTCATGGCGGTCATGTCTAATACTGGCGTGACCCCATGAATTTTGGGCTTGGGGCCAGCTGATAATACCAAGCTAGCCCTAACCCCTTTATTACCCAGTGAGCCACCGCACCAGGGCCCTGGATGAGTTGGGTACAGCGCCAGAAGATGGCGCTTCTATGAACGCGCCATTTTCCGGGGTGGCTGCGGACTGCAATTTGTAGCGGGGGGGGCCCAGAAAGCTTGGGCCTCCCTGCGCTGCAGATTCCAGCCCCCAGCTGCCTAGTTGTACCTGGCTGGACACAAAAATAGGGCGAAGCCCCACGTACTTTTTTTTTAATTATTTCATGAAATTCATGAAATAATTTTAAAAAAATTGATGTTGGGCTTCGTCCTATATTTGTGTCCAGCCAGGTACAGCAGGCAGGAACGGGCTGCCCTCAACCACCAGCTGCCTATTTGTACCTGGCCGGACACAACAATATAGGGAAGGCCTTTTTTTCTTAATTATTTCATGAAATAATTTAAAGAAAATTGACGTGGGGCTTCGCCCTGTTTTTGTGTCCAGCCAGGTACAACTAGGCAGCTGGGGGCTGGAATCCGCAGCGCAGGGAGGCCCAAGCTTTCTGGGCCACCCCCGCTGCAAATTGCAGTCCGCAGCCACCCCGGAAAATGGCGCGTTCATAGAAGCGCCATCTTCTGGCGCTGTACCCAACTCATCCAGGGCCCTGATGCGGTGGCTCACTGGGTAATAAAGGGGTTAGGGCCAGCTTGGCATTATCAGCTGGCCCTAAGCCCGAAATTCATGGGGTCACGCCAATATTAGACATGACCACCATGAATTTCTAGTAAAGTATTTAAAAAAAACACAACACCCAGAAAAAAGTCCTTTAATTGAAATAAACACACAATTCTTTATTGTTCTAAATTAAACCATACTTACCATCATGCCCATTCCAGCTGAAGCCAACGATCTCCTGAAATAAAAGAAAAATAATAAAGCAACATCATCCTTACCTTTCCATGGTTCCCATGACAGCTTCAGCTCTGCTACATCGAGATGACAGGCTGGACCGCAGCAGAACGCTGCCATCCAGCCTGTCATCCCGCAGACACTGAGAAGCGCAGGCTTGCTTGCGCTCCACAGTGTCTCTCTGTGAGGGCATCCAGATGAGCCGAGTTAATGTCCAATGAACTCGGCTCACCTCATGCACGTCACTGACAGCGTGGGAAAATTCTCCTGCACTCAGCGCTTCAGCGTGGGAGAATTCTCACGCTGAAGCGCTGAGTGCAGGAGAATTCTCCCACGCTGTCAGTGACGTGCAGGAGGTGAGCTGAGTTCATTGGACATGAGCTCACCTTATGCACGTCACTGACAGCGTGGGAGAATTCTCCTGCACTCACCGCTTCAGCGTGAGAATTTTCCCACGCTGTCAGTGACGTGCATGAGGTGAGCCGAGTTCATTGGACATGAACTCGGCTCATCTGGATGTCGTCACAGAGAGACGCTGAGCAGCGCAAGCAAGCCTGCGCTTCTCAGTGTCTGCGGGTTGAGAGGCTGGATGGCAGCGTTCTGCTGCGGTCCAGCCTGTCATCTCGATGTAGCAGAGCTGAAGCTGTCGTGGGAACCATGGAAAGGTAAGGATGAGGTTGCTTTATTATTTTCCTTTTATTGCAGGAGATCGTTGGCTTCAGCTGGAATGGGCGTGACGGTAAGTATGGTTTAATTTAGAACAATAAAGGATTGTGTCTTTATTTCAATTAAAGGACTTTATTCTGGGTGTTTGTGTTTTTTTTAACTTTGACTATGGGGTTAGTAATGGGGGTGTCTTATAGACGCCTCTCCATTACTAACCTGGGCTTGATGTCAGCTGGCATTATAAGCTGACATCAACCCCAACCCTATTACCCCCTGCCACAGCACCAGGGCAGCGTGGAAGAGCGAGGCTAAGTGCCAGAATTGGCGCATCCTATGAATGCGCCATTTCTGGGGCGGCTGACGGCTGGTGTTTCTAGCCTGGGAGGGGGCCAATATTCATGGCTCCCTTCCTGGGCTATAAATATCAGCCCCCAGCTGTCTGCCTAGCCTTTGCTAGCTATTAAATTAGGGGGGACCCCACGTCATTTTTTTGGGGGGGTCCCCCATTTTAATAGCTAGTAAAGGCTATGTATTCAGCTGGGGGCTGATATTAGTAGCCTGGGAAGCTCCGTGGGTATTACCCCCTTCCCAGGCTTCAAACATCTGCCCCAGCCGTCTGCTTAACCTCCGCTAGAGCCTAAAATTAAGGGGAACCCCACGCCAATTTTTTTAATAATAAATCCTTTATTTTAATACTAAATGACAAGTACAGTAACCAACACTATCACTGTACTTCATATATATGTGACTGACATGTTTCTATCTATCTAATCTATGTGTGAAGCTCTATTCTGTCTGTTATAAATTGTCGGGTACCGCTGCTGAATTGCCTGCCGGCTTTTTTAAAGAGACGGTGCATGAAAACACTATTATTTTTTTTGATAAATCCTTTACGCTAAATGACAAGTACAGTAAGCAGCACTGTCACTGTACTTCATATATATGTGACTGACATGTTTCTATCTATCTAATCTATGTGTGATTCTCTATTCTTTCTATTCTAAATTGTCGGGTACCGCTGCTGAATTGCCGGCCGGCTTTTTTAAAGAGACGGTGCATGAAAACACTATTATTTTTTTTGATAAATCCTTTACGCTAAATGACAAGTACAGTAAGCAGCACTTTCACTGTACTTCGTATATATGTGGCTGACATGTTTATATCTATCTAATCTATGTGTGAAGCTCTATTCTTTCGGTTCTAAATTGTCGGGTACAGGTGTATGCCGTAGTGTTGAGCCACCCCCGTAGTGTTCGAGTTCGGTTCGGTTCGTCGAACACCCGTGTGTTCGCCGAACTGTTCGTCGAACTGTTCGTCGAACACCTTCGAACACCGTTAAAACCAATGGCAGGCAAACAAAAACACATAGAAACACATAGAAAACACCTTCAAAGGTGTCCAAAAGCTGACAAACTGCTCAGAAGACACAACTAACACATGGAAAAGTGACAAGTACATATAGTCATGCGAAAAGAAAAGAGGTGGAGGAGTAAAAGGAGGGGGAGACACAGATATAGGCATGTCATGCCCTTCTAAAATCCAAAAAGTGAGAAGCCGAGACGGCCAGTCCGCTCCTGCCCGTGCCACCTCCGTGTCGCCGGGTTTGTGCCAGAGCCGCGGTGAACCCTGACGGCCAGCCCCCCTCTCCCAATACTGGTGCCTGTCCGCTGGTGGGTCGAGAGAGCCCCCCTGTGGTGGAGGCAGCTCTAAGCTTTTTAATTTAAATTGTCCCTCTAATTTGAATGAATACACTTTAAATCCATTTACAAGGATCTATTGGAGGGCAAGTCTCATGCCAGCAGCCGCGTAATTCCAGCTCCAGTAGTGTCCACTAAAGCTGCTGCAGTTAAAAAGCTTTTATAAGGATCGAGCTCGGCTGTCCACCGCAAGGCATCCTAGTGCCAGTCCCAGCCCCTATGCCTTGGGGTGCCTCCTGATGCTCTTCACTAAGTATCCCGTGGTCCCGAAGCATTTCCTTTGAAAAAATTAAGTGTCCAAACTACAGGTGGTGTAGCTTGCTTAACAGCCGGGATAATCCGCTGACTAGCAGACACTGCTACTAGGCACAAAGTATTTCCTGGGCTAGATGCAGTTAAAAATTTGTAAGTAGATACTCTCGTTGGATGCTGAGAAAGCATTCCATAGAGTCTCCTGGCACGCCATATATGATTCTCTTAAAAAGCTTGGGGTAGGGGTCTAGGGGACCCTTTTATAGCCAAAATCACGGCCCTGTATCACAATACGTCACCTAGGCTGAAGATAAATGGAACTGTAGCACCGAGGGCTCGGTTGCTACAGACGTATTGCACCTCACCCAGAGGTGTGATATCTCACTCTCAGATAAGGATGGAGTGTGGATCAGGACCCGACACCTGCATGCATTACACCACATTGCCGTGGGGCAGGGCGACCAATATGCCCCTGAGATGGGCACGACAGTCCCTGTCCCTGGCTGGAGTGGGGGGAGGGAACACTGAGGAAGGGGAACCCTGCAGTGCAGGAGCAGGGAGGAAGCAGTTCCTGGGTGCATTGAGAAGGGAGTATAAAAGGTGGGCACCATCTTAGTTCAGTGCAGAGAAGTCTGAGCAGAGGTGGCAGGGAGCAGGGGCTCTGCATGAGCTCTGCTCCGGAGGCGGGCCTAGTAACAGAGGCCCAGGCCTGCAAGAGGGAGAAGGAAGGAAGAGGAGCGGAGAAGGCTCCAGGAACGAGGAATGAAGGGATCCCAGGGGTGCGGACGGGCGAGTCGCCACCGCACGCCCGAATCCACCTGCGTGGAGGGGTCAGGCCAAAGGGGGAGACCGGTCCCCGAACTAGTGGAGGCAGGAAACGACCCTCAGCTAGAAACCGGAGGCTCTGACATTTTATGTGGCGCAGCCCCTTGCTCCACCCGCTAGGAAGGCACCACATAGGGTCAGGGAAACTGGCGCCAAGTTTACCAAGAGGAGGCCCGAGGCAGCCGGACAGAAGTGTTGGTAAGAAAGGCCAGACAAAGGACACACAAAGGGGGTCCTGTGAAGCGCTCCAAAGTTATCTGGGAGTTGTCTGAGCCCCTCACCTGGTGAGCACAGTACGATGTGGGCAGCCGTTACCTGCAGACGTGGTCTGGATAATAAGAACTGTGAGTAAAGGCCCTGAACTGCATCACTGACTCCGTGTCGTTACTGCTGCTGCCCTGCACCATCACCCCCATCCTCCGCATACACTGCCCTGAGGCTATACTCCTCCCGTGGGGAGTTATGCTACGCTCTGCTGCACCCACAACACCAGCCTTAGCGGTCTGCCCTGTAGCGGCGGTTCACTCTGACCGCAATCCACGGGTGGCGTAGTCGGACATTTAAACATCAAAACCACATAAATAGTTCCGCCACTGGTTTGACCGCCCTGAGCCACGGAACCGGATCGCCGCCACGAAGACTACAACCACCAGCATCCACCAAAAAGGGTCCGGCTCCGGGTGTCCCAAGGCCCAGGGGGTGCGTCAGAACATTTTCATCACCTTTCACAATCACCAATGGGACAAGGCAGGGATGTCCTCTGTCCTCTCTCTTATACATCCTAGTGACGGAGCACCTGCTCTCATCAATTCGCCATAACCCCAATATTAGGTGGATTGAGGTGGGAGGCACCGAGTACAAGTGCTCTCTATTTGCTGATGATGTCCTAGTATATATCACTCAATCACATATATCCATCCCTGCTGTTATGGCTGAAATAGATCACTTTGTTACATGGTAAAATTTTAAAATCAATGCAGCGAAGTCTGAGGCCCTCGATGTCTCCCTCCCTAAATCCATATAGGATTCCATCCAGTCCAACTTTCCCTTTGCCTGGCCCTCACAGGGTATCAAATACTTAGGAATTCCTATTCATAGAGACCTCTCCCATCTATGTTATCTTAATTTTGGGCCCTTTATTGAACAATTCCATACAGACCACGGTTGGCAAGTTAGAACTGTAAGATTCACTACGTGAACCACTGGTGTTTTGTGGAAAAGCACATGTAAGATTCTGCAACAGTCTCTGCTGATACTCCTGCATGCGTGCATCCCTTTCTATGGCAGGAATAATTTCTGCAAATTTACTTTTGTACCGGGGATCTAACAGTGTGGCAACCCAGTAGTCAGGATTATTTCTAATTCTCACAATTCGAGGGTCATGTTGCAGGTAGTGCAGCAAGAAGGCACTCATGTGTGTTGCGCATCCAGGAGCACCAAGTCCCTGTTGTGTTGGTGGCGAGGTAACAATCATGCTTCCTTCCTCTGTCCTCTCCCCCCAACCTCGCACAACAGAAATGTGATCAAGGTCTCCCTCATCTGATGAGTCTTCCATCAGTTCGTCCTCCACTTCTTCCTGGGCTCCTGCACCTTCCTCACTAGTTTGGCTGCTACCATGCGCCCTGGTAAAATCATCTCCCCCACCCTCACATGCCTGCCGCCCTGGTGCTGCCGACCGTCTGGACCTTGCAGATGTTAGCCCTTCCGCATACAACTCCTCCTCCTCTACTTCCTCCACCTCCTCTTGTGCCACCACCTGACTCCGAATTCTGTTTAACATGTGCTCCAGCATGTAAATCACCGGAATAGTCATGCTGATAATGGCATCGTCAGCACTAAACATCTTCGTCGCCATTTCAAAACTGTGCAGAAGGGTGCATAGGTCCCTGATCTGAGACCACTCCTCCAGCGTGATTTGCCCCACCTCTGAATCTCGTTGGCCCAGGCTATACGTCAGAACGTATTGCACCAGGGCTTGTCGGTGCTGCCACAGTCGCTGCAACATGTGCAGAGTTGAATTCCACCGGGTAGGCACATCGCATTTTAGCCGGTGAAGTGGCAGGCCCAACGACTTCTGTAGAGATGTAAGTCGCTGAGCTGCGGGATGCGAACGGCGGAAGTGAGCACACAGTGACCGTGCCCTCTGCAGAAGGCCATCTAGTCTGGGATAGTGGGCTAAAAATTGCTGGACAACCAGGTTCAACACGTGAGCCATACAAGGCACGTGTGTGACATTGCCCCGGCGAAGGGCCGCACCCAGGTTTGCAGCATTGTCGCACACGGCCTTCCCTGGTTTCAGGTCCAGTGGAGACAACCATTCATGAAATTGGTTCTCCAGAGCTGACCACAACTCCTCAGCTGTGTGACTCACATTTCCCAGACATTTCAATGTAAAAACCGCCTGATGACGTTGAGCCCTACTGCCAGCATAGTAAGGAGGTGTGCAGGATCCCTTCTGCGCAGTTAGAAAGCTTGTGGCATGACCAGACAGGCTTTGGGTGCAGGTGGAAGACCGAGAGGAGGTTGAGGAGGCAGAAGCAGTGGAGGAAAAATTACATAAAGAGGATTGACGCACAACTCGTGGGGACGGCAAGACTTGGACAGCAGCCCCTTGTCCTGCTGTCACCATAGTTACCCAGTGCCCAGTCAGCGACATGTAACGCCCCTGTCCATGCCTACTCGTCCAAGTGTCTGTGGTGAAATGCACCCTGTCACACACAGAGTTTCTCAAAGAAGCGGTGATGTTGTGTGCGACATGCTGGTGGAGCGCAGGCACACCTTTCTTTGAGAAGTAGTGCCGACTGGGCATCTGGTACTGGGGCACTGCGACGGACATAAGGTCTCGAAAATCCTCTGTGTCCACCAGGCGGAAAGGCAGCATTTCTGTAGCCAAGAGCTTGCAGATGGTGAAATTCAACCTCTTAGCTTTCTCATGGCTAGGAGGAAATGGTCTTTTACTTGTCCACATCTGAGGGACCGAGGGCTGGCTATTGTGCTTAGACGGGGTTGATAAGGGTGTCCCCGGCAAACTGCCGGTCTGTGAGGAAGATGCAGGCGGACATGTTAGGTTGCCTTGATCCAAAGGTGGTGCTATCGATGTCGGACAGCGCTCAAGACCAGCTGGTGTTACCACCTCCAAAGAAAATGATGACCTGCCAATCACGCTGGCTGTTGCGGGTAAAGAGGTGGCAGGTCTGCGCCCCAAAACAGGTGTGACTGCTGTCCCCCCAGTCACAGAGGATGAAGAGGCCGCGGATGCACAAGATATGGCAGACGGTGGTTGGCCCGGCCGGCTAGACCGCATTGTAGCACACTGAGCTTCCCACTGCAACTTATGCTTCATGTCCATGTGCCGGTTCATGCATGAAGTACTCAAACTATGTATTTTTTGGCCTCTACTTAGCTTTTGCTGACAAATGTTACAGATAACACGAGTTGGGTCATCTTTATCGATCTGAAAAAATGCCCAGGCTATGCAAGGCGTAGCACCCATGCGACCTGAAGAGCCACCACGACTTGTGGTGAGAGGCAGAGTTGTGTTTGAGGATGCAGTTGTTGACGTGCTTCCAGTACTACGTCTCTGTCCAGGAAGGCGCAACCTGACCTCGTCGTCACTAGCATCTTCCTCCACCTCCTCTGCTGACCTCATCTCTTGGCTGACTGTGGGTTGACAGTAAGTGGGATCTCCGAACTCATCATCATCACCCTGTGCGTTATCACACCCGTCGTCCTCAGAGCCAACCTGTTCCTGCCCTGACAAAAAACTAAAGTTGTCGCTCCAATCAGGTATTTGAGTCTTATCATCGTCTTCCTCATTGTCTCCACCAACAGGAGTTACAGTTTGGGAATGAGGGTCTACATTATGGTCAGAACCTTCTGCGTCTGGTCCTGGATCCGACTCATAAAGATTCTGGGCATCAGTGCAGATCATTTCCTCGTCTGGATTCACAGAAGCGCTGGAGTCGACCTCTGATTCCCAGGCTATAGTATGAGTAAACAGCTCTGCAGACTCAACCATCTGTTCTACCTCATACTCAGACGGGCAGCTGGAGATTTGGGAGCTGTGAGGAAGCAAGTGCGATTTGGGTGACACCTTTGAGGACTGGAGTATTTGTGATGTTGAAGTTGATGTGGAGGAGAGCCCACTTAAAGGAGCACTTGATATCCGTTGAAGCACCTGCTGTTTTTGTGCCTCATCTGGAATTTGTAGCGATTGGCGTGGCCGTAAGAAAGGGATCTTATCACATTGTCCGCTAAAAGAAGTAGACATTTTAGTTTGGCTGGAAGATGGTCTTTCTTCTGCACCTACCCCACGGACACAACCTTTTTTCCCTTTCCCAACACGCCTATTCCCCTTTCCACCAGCAGCAGGCCTTTTTCCACTCATTTTGGTGGTTAACTAATTCACAACTCTGGAGTTGTTTGCACAAAAAAACAATGGATGGTAACCGAGCAGAGCTGAGTGGCCAAACTGTGGTATTAGGCCAAAACTATTGGCTGGGTTAGATGCAGAAAAAAATTATTTTTAATTTGCAACCTGATGGAGGTCAGTATAGATGGACTAATAGACCAAGTCCCACACACCGCTAGAAGCCCAAATATTTTTTCAGAGCTAGATGCAGAAATTTTTTTTATTCAATTTGCAACCTGATGGAGGTCAGTATAGATGGACTAATAGACCAAGTCCCACACACTGCTAGAAGCCCAAATATTTTTTCAGAGCTAGATGCAGAAAAAAATTATTTTTAATTTGCAACCTGATGGAGGTCAGTATAGATGGACTAATAGACCAAGTCCCACACACCGCTAGAAGCCCAAATATTTTTTCAGAGCTAGATGCAGAAAAAAATTATTTTTAATTTGCAACCTGATGGAGGTCAGTATAGATGGACTAATAGACCAAGTCCCACACACTGCTAGAAGCCCAAATATTTTTTCAGAGCTAGATGCAGAAAAAAATTATTTTTAATTTGCAACCTGATGGAGGTCAGTATAGATGGACTAATAGACCAAGTCCCACACACCGCTAGAAGCCCAAATATTTTTTCAGAGCTAGATGCAGAAAAAAATTATATTCAATTTGCAACCTGCTGGAGGTCAGTATAGAAGGACTAATAGAACAAGTCCCACACACTGCTAGAAGCCCAAATATTTTTTCAGAGCTAAATGAAGAAAAAAATTATTTTTAATTTGCAACCTGATGGAGGTCAGTATAGATGGACTAATAGACCAAGTCCCACACACTGCTAGAAGCCCAAATATTTTTTCAGAGCTAGATGCAGAAAAAAATTATTTTTAATTTGCAACCTGATGGAGGTCAGTATAGATGGACTAATAGACCAAGTCCCACACACTGCTAGAAGCCCAAATATTTTTTCAGAGCTAGATGCAGAAAAAAATTATTTTTAATTTGCAACCTGATGGAGGTCAGTATAGATGGACTAATAGACCAAGTCCCACACACCGCTAGAAAACCAAATATTTTTTCAGAGCTAGATGCAGAAAAAAATTATATTCAATTTGCAACCTGCTGGACGTCAGTATAGAAGGACTAATAGAACAAGTCCCACACACTGCTAGAAGCCCAAATATTTTTTCAGAGCTAGATGCAGAAAAAAATTATTTTTAATTTGCAACCTGATGGAGGTCAGTATAGATGGACTAATAGAACAAGTCCCACACGCTGCTAGAAGCCCAAATATTTTTTCAGAGATAAATGAAGAAAAAAATTATTTTTAATTTGCAACCTGATGGAGGTCAGTATAGATGGACTAATAGACCAAGTCCCACACACTGCTAGAAGCCCAAATATTTTTTCAGAGCTAGATGCAGAAAAAAATTATTTTTAATTTGCAACCTGATGGAGGTCAGTATAGATGGACTAATAGACCAAGTCCCACACACCGCTAGAAGCCCAAATATTTTTTCAGAGCTAGATGCAGAAAAAAATTATATTCAATTTGCAACCTGCTGGAGGTCAGTATAGAAGGACTAATAGAACAAGTCCCACACACTGCTAGAAGCCCAAATATTTTTTCAGAGCTAAATGAAGAAAGAAATTATTTTTAATTTGCAACCTGATGGAGGTCAGTATAGATGGACTAATAGACCAAGTCCCACACACTGCTAGAAGCCCAAATATTTTTTCAGAGCTAGATGCAGAAAAAAATTATATTCAGTTTGCAACCTGATGGAGGTCAGTATAGATGGACTAATAGAATGATGCTATGCCCAAAAGATTTTACTTCACTAGGTGCAGTAAAAAAATTGGTATTCTATACACAGGTGGTATATCTTGCAACACAGATAGGCTACTCCACTGACTAACACACTCTGCAATAGGCCAAAAAGGATTAGCTTTGCTAGATTCAGCCAAATGCTGTGAAAAAAACTTGCACAGCACTGGCACAGACCTGCCTGGCAAAAACTGATAGGAACTGATGTAACCTAGTCCTGAAAAGGACTCCAATTACAATTAGTCTTTACTCCCACAATCTATCTATTTAAGAGCACAGACCTGCCTGATAAAAGTCGTAGGAAATGCTGTAACCTAGTCCTTAAAAGGACTGCAATCACAACTATTCCCTACTCCCAAGCTATCTGTATATTTGTGCGAAAATTGGCTTGAAATTAACAAGGTATAGCGCACACAGCAACAGCGGTGCCGTCTAACACGCAGCTGCAGCAGTGAGAAAATGGTGGCGACGGGGAAAATGGCTTGGTCTTATAGGGCAAGGACATGTGACATACACTGCCAATCACACATGCCCTTGCTTGTGTGAAAAAAAGCACTTCGCTCCGTGTGTGCGCTGCTGATAGGCTGACAGATTGCACCTCCCCACTGCAAATGCGGGAAAGAGAAAAAAAAATGGAGATCTTCATTGTTCCTGCAGAGATCCATCCCCTGCCCCTCCCCCCGCCCGGCTGTACACTCAAACTGCGTATTAACATTAATTTTCATCATTACTGAGAAAAAATCCAGTTATGGTTTTGGTGCACGAACAGTTATCGAACATAACCTCGAACAGCCGAATTTTTCTCAAATTGTTCGTGTTCGCCGACCGGCTCGAACACCGCCCAAAACAGCTCGAATTTGAGATTGGCGAACAGTTCGAGTAGAACAACGCTCATCTCTAGTATGCCGCTGCTGAATTGCCGGCTTTTCATGTTTCACTGTTGGCACTGTTCCCATCGATTTGGGCAATCACTGTAATGCCACAACCACCATGGCTGTGGCATTACAGTGAGTGGCAGACAATCCCTGCATGATTGGTGCTCTAAATAGCGCCAGACATGCAGGACACGCTTTTGGTGCACGAACAGTTATCGAACATAACCTCGAACAGCCGAATTTTTTGCAAATCGTTCGGGTTCGTCGAACAACTCGAACACCGCCCAAAACAGCTCGAATTTGAGATTGGCGAACAGTTCTAGTCGAACACCGCTCATCTCTAGTTATGATGTGGGAAGTGATGGGTATGGATTTAGTGGAAGAGTGTCAGTTTATGTGGGAGAATGGGATGCTTGCGGGTTCAATGAAGGAGGGAGTGGTGGTCTTAATCCATAAGAAAGGGGATAAAAGGTGTTTGAGTAATTGGAGGCCAATTACGCTTCTGAACGCCGATTACAAGGTATTCAGTAAAATTTTGGCGTGTCGGATGCGTGTGGTTGTAGCTGATGTGATTGGTAAAGATCAAGTGTGTGCAGTGCCTGGTAGATGTATGACGGATAATCTGTGTCTTTTAAGAGATGTGTTGTGGGATTGTAAAGTAAGAAAGCAGAAGTGTATGGTGATGGCTGTTGACTTTGAAAAGGCGTTTGATCGCGTGTCTCATGTGTTTCTATTTGAGGTTTTGCGTAGAATGGGTTTTCCGGAGAAATTTGTGCGTGCCGTGAGAGGATTGTATGGGGAGGTGGTGAGTGAATTTCTGGTGAATGGGTTTTTGAGTGAGAAAGTGTGTATTAGGTCTGGTGTGAGGCAAGGTTGTCCCATGTCACCGGTATTATTTGTGTGTGTGATTGAGCCACTGCTGTGTATGATTCGGAAAGAGAAAGTGGTGCGTGGTTTGTTAGTGCCAGGGAGTGGTGGAATGACTGTGAAAGTCTTAGGATATATGGATGATGTAGTAGTGGTGAGTGAGAGTGTGGCCTCTATGGAGAGAGTAAAATTGTTGTTGAATTTTTTTTGTGGCGCGTCAGCGTTTCGTGTGAATTGGAACAAATGCATGTTTAAATGTTTTGGTGACAATAGGATTAAGATGGATGGTGTGGCTGGTGTGGATGGTGCAATTAAAGTGTTGGGAGTTTTTTTTAATGATGATTTGAAAGGTTATGAGAGTTGGGATGAATGTGGTGAGCGGATTGTGCGGAAGATGAATTTTTGGAAGTTACGTTCTTTGTCTTTGGTAGGGAAGGTTCTTATTATTAAGGCTGTTATTCTCCCTATTTTGCTTTATGTTTCTTGTATTTTTCCAGTGCCCTATAGGAAAATTAAAAAAGTGGAGAAACTATTTTTTGTGTTTTTTTGGGGCAGTAGGATGGAAAGACTTAAGAGAGAGATTTTGTTTAAGCAATATTTGTATGGGGGACTGAAGTTTCCGAATATTGAAGTGTTTCTAACATTGCATTTTATTAAGACTACGGTCATTTTGATTGGGAAGAATAATAAAGGGGCATTTATGTGTAAGTATTTGGCTGGATGGATGCTGTATGGTCTGAATTGGGTGAAGCGTGATAAGAATGTGCCTGTTGCTTTTAAGTGTCCTGAGTGGTATGGTTTGATTGAGAAGTTTGTGAGGAAGAATGATTTGTTAGCAGTTGCAATGAAAGACTTTATGTTGGTTAAGAAGGTGATGGGGAAGATGTGTGTGAATGAGTGTGAGAGTAATGTGGTGGGATTGCGTTCTATGGAAGTTGCGCGGGTATGGAAGAAGTTAAGCATTCAAGGTGTGTCGAATAGACAGCGAGATATAGTATGGATGGGCCTTCATAATATTTTGCCAGTGAGGGATTTTCAGAAGAAAAGAGATCTCATAAGATCTGCAGTATGTCCAAGGGATGGTTGTGGAGCGAATGACACGGTGAGGCACCTTATGTGGGATTGTAATTTTGCGTATGATGTGTGGAAAGGTGTGGGTGGACTGTGTAAAGGGGTTGCTGGTGTGAAGTTTATTGATTGGAGAGTGACTATGTTTGGTTTTGGTGCTAGTCGTCGTGGCCTAGAAAGGATGATGTGGTTTATTATGGTGTGTGTGCAGGAGAGCTTGTGGGATGTGAGAAATTTGTGTGTGTTTAAAAGAGTAAATTTAACAGTAAATGATTGTATTAGGTTGATCTTAGCAAGACTATATGTAATCTATTTGTGGGATACAAGAGAAGGTGGTGGTGGTGGAACAGATTCTGAAGGTGTGTGGAAATACCTTAAGTGGCAGGATATGGTTAAATACCGTTGATATTTTTTCTGGAAATTTCTCTGGCATAGGATTACTTGTTTGTATTTTTGTTGAATAATACTTTAATAAAGAAGCCACAATGATGTTTATGAAGTGGCAGTATAACTTATGACGAAGTCTGGTTAACTGTTTGCTTATATCTAAACCTGAGTGGTTTTAAAAAAAAAAAAAAAAAAATCTGTTCTTATCAGTTTAATATCTGATACGTCCCCTATCTGGGGACCATATATTAAATGGATTTTTAGAACAGGGAGATGGAAAAAGAGCTTGCTCTGTCCACTCCACGCATTGACCTGGTATTGCAGTATCTCCAGGACCGGTGCACCCCTTCTTTAATGCAGTTTCTAAAATCAGAAAGAATTGAATTCAATGTTTTTTGTTCATTTTGTTTGTTTGTCGGATTTTGGGATGGACTCTTTGGCTTTGCTTTTCTTCTCCTCATTGGATTTTTCATGTTCAAAGTTGCAGAAGCCAGATGACAAGCTCATTTTGGTTCAACTTCAGCAACTGTGCATTGCATTGCCATGTAATGTAATGCAATGCTATCTATCTAGCTCTCCCTCTTTACTTCCTTTTGGATAAACAGACATATTAGGCAAGCATTTTGGAGCTTTCACCTAAATAACTACAGGTGGTGAGATAAGCTGCACAATATAATTGACCTTTCAGTATATTGTTGCACACACACCATCTATTTAGCAAATGCCCTTGTTATCAACAGCAGCCTTTTAAACTCACCTGAGCTAACAGGTATGTGCGCTGGTTACTCTGCTGCGCTTAAAATTTCTTTTTTGGTTTGCTACAATGCCTTTTCTGAAATGTCTCCCTCTGCTGGAACACTGACTTCTTTCATTTAATGCCTGCAGACTATAAAAGAGAACCCAACCCAAAAAGTTTGGTTGATTAGTATGTGGCATTCTGTTAAACTGTTGCTTATGGCGGTCTCTGTGAGCTTCTCAGTGACATTCAGCCAGCCAGGTATCCTGCCTGCAGTAGATGGAATGTGGCAATGGAACGCTGGCTGCGCGTGTCATAATAGGCTCTGAGCCTTTATATACCTGCGCACAGCAGCAGCCACCTTCAGTCTGCTGCTGGACAGCCAGCAGCAGCAGGAGAGGTAAGTAATCAGCAGCCCTCCTGCTAAGGGTAGACAGCTGCTCGTTCCACCCCACCCCCCGCCTTAATTGGTTCTCCTCCCTTCCAACGGTGTTGAGGCGGGTGGGAACAGCAGGGGGTGAGGGTGCTGTGTTTAAAGAGGTGGAGTTATGCAGATGTAAAACGCGTGGATTGCAGCAGCAGCAAGCCGAAAAGTGCAGGCATGTAAGGGATCTAGAGGTTGACAACATGTCTTCTTAACGGGAGTCCAGGAGCTCATCTCCACAAATGGACTTTTCAGGATCCTTGGGTGGCTCCGTAGTTCGAAACCAATTCTGGTTATCGCTTCTCGGCCTTTTGGCTAGGATCAGGTGCAGTGATCTAACGGTTGCTGCCTTGGTCTCGGCTAGGAGGTGCCTGGGGTACCCGACTTGTTGGCCTTGGGGGATCGCTCTCTCTTAACGGAGGGAGCTTCACCCCCTTGCAGTTATTGGCAGGTCGGCTTAGTCCCCGGACAACGGGGAGCGATCGCGTCTTGTCTTCGGGGCGACCCGAGGAAATAAGGGCGTTTTCCTTTGCTGAGCTTTATCGCTTAGTGGGCTGTGCAAGTTCTTGTGGTACCCCTCCCTCGGTCTTGGGTTTGTTCCTGCTTTTGTGGGATTCATTCCCTTGTTACTATTGGGGGAGGGCTTAGTCCCTGAGGTCCGAAAATGCCTTTTTCTTTTGGATTTGCGATGGGGGAGACTCCACTGTGACAGTCCTTTAGAATCATGGTGGATGAATGCCAGCGCCATGAGAAGAATCTGCAGTACATCGTGCATGAGATTCTTTTTGGGTTCTTCCACCTGGAGCGAGATAAGATCCTGTGTCTTTACGATCAGGAATTCCGTGGGCGATATACCATTTCCTTTATGGCTAAATCATGCTGTGATAATATCCATGCAGCACTGATGGTTGCGGACAAGGACGATGAGAGACTGAACGGGCTGAGCTTTGACTTCCTGTACGGTGAAGAGGAAGTACCCTTGGTGATCTTCATGTACAGCCAATTCGTCTCTGAGGGCGATATCGAAACCTTTTTGAAGCGTTACTGCAAGTCAGTGCGCTTCTCACATGATATCCTCAACTCCCAGCGCTTCTGGAATGGGAAGAGGAAATACCTGGTGAAGTTCCATCCAGATCAGAGCGGCATTGGTGGTCTTCACCACCCGCCTGCTAATTTTGCCATTGGTAATGTCAGGGGATTCCTACGCTACCCAGGAATGCCCCTTCAATGCCGGAATTGTCATGAATATGGGCATACACGAGAAAATTGTACAAGGGCTCATGTAGTCTTTTGCAACAAGTGCGGTACACCTCCGCTACGTGTGACTCTGAGATCGTATGTAACCTATGTGGGAAGGCAGGTCATGCCTTCAGGAATTGTCCGAGCAAAAAGTCAAAAACATATGACATGTTTAAATCAGGTCAACTGACTATCCAAGAATACTTCGGAGGGAGTATTACTACACCTGCCCCTGGACCTGGGTTGGCGCACGCTGATGGGTCCGGACCAAATCCTTCAACGGCTCCGCCAGAGGGCACGCTGGTAGTTCCACAGAAGGACGGTCGTAGGGGATCCATAAGATTAACCGAGGGTTCGCTCTCTGTGGAATTGATCGATGTTCTGGCTCTAGATGTTGCCGTATCTCAGAGTCAAGAGGAAGGGTCCTCATCCAGCATGAATGCACCACCGGCATTATGTGGAACTGAGGAGACCTCTAGTACCCCGATTAAGCAAGCACCCAGATTCGCCACACCATCATCGGTGATCTTGGGTAAGGGCAAAAAGGGTACGCTCCTTAATCGATCAACCAGTGTGTCGGAAAGAGAGACCTCTAGGGCGCGAAGTAAAAAGGACCCGGCTAAGACCCAGTCGAGCCCTGGTCCTCAAACCAGAAGTCGCAGTAGTTCCGTGACCAGAGCAGAGGACAAGACGACACAGAGGGATGACACCCGTTCCATAGACCAGACCGCCATGAGGACTGCAGATGCACAGGACTTGGAAAAGATGGACAGCTCCCAGCCTCTGAAAAGGCAACGGGAGGACGTAAAGCAACCTGATATCCAAAGAAAACACGGATGTCGAGGTCCAGATGAGGAGCCAAAAGTGGATGATGCCTTTTTGCCTGCTTCAGATCCCGGTAATATTAAACAAATCCTGACCCTGGAGATGCGGAGGAGGAGGTGCCGTGTATTGACTTCTTCCCATCTTCAGATCCTGATTCTTCTTAATGTCTGTTCCTCTTAAAATCTCCTCACTAAATGTGAGGTCCCTAAAGAGCCCTACACGTAGGGCTGCTTTATTTTCTTATTTAGAGACATTGGACTTTGATTTCTGCTTTCTACAAGAATGTGGTATACAGAGTCATTTAAATTATAAGGACTTAAAAGAAGACTGGAAACTGGGCGCTTCTGTGTGGTCCGGTGCTAACGACTGTCGTGCTGCCGGAGTTGGACTACTTTGCCGTGGACATTCTACCATCATTCAATCTGTGACTGAAATTATACCTGGCAGAGCTATTTTAATACATCTTGTTTTTAATGGACTTTCTTTACGTTTATTAAATGTGTACGCTCCTCCTGGGAAGCAGGAAAGGGCGGATTTACTTGAAATATTGCCATTATTTTGTGTTGGGTCAATCCCCCTGCTAGTGGGAGGAGATTTTAATTGTTTACGTGATGGGGAATCCCGGCAGGGTGGGGATGTGAATCGTAAAGACCGTACCTCCTATTTGTTGAAAAGTTTAATTGATGATTTTAGATTACAGGACTGCTGGAAGGAACTCTTGCCGGCGGATCCAGGTGTTACATGGTCCAATGGAAGAGTTTCTTCTAGAATTGATTTCATATTTGCTTCTACTGCCTTTAAACCTTGTAAATGTTTTCTTTTATCTAATTTATTCTCTGATCATAACGTTTTATCTGTGTTTTTAGAGTTAGCAGGGGAACAAAATACCTCAAGAGGCCCATGGAGATTAAATACAACTCTCCTAGAGGATATTGATATTCAAAAGAGGTTTGTGCAGGCCTACCAGTGCTGGCAATCAAAGAGAGACCCCCGCGCCTCGATGCTGGATTGGTGGGAGAGCATTAAACCTAAGATTAAATTATTTTTTATTAAGGCAGGGAAAATGAAAGCAAAAAAGAAAAAGCAGTGGTTTTATGTTTTTAATATGAGATTACAAGTACTCTTTAAACTAAAAGAAGTTGGTATTGATGTGGATGATGATATTGCAAATCTTAAATCTGAAATAAAAAATGCTCTTAATGAAAAAGGAAAACAAATAATTTTTAACTCCCATGTACAGCACCTGGAGGAAGGAGAGAAATGCTCTCGATTCTTCTTCAAAAAGGTAATGGGGAGGAGGGACGCAATCCTAAATCTTGAAGGTGAAAATGATATTAAGGGTATGTTAGGAAAAGCTTTTAATTTTTATCAACTTCTTTTTAACACTAAAGTTATAGATCCATCCTTTTTAGAGTATGCTATTAATTCCCTTGATTTTAAGTTAGATATTTTAGACCAGGGTGTTTTATCTAGGGATCTCACCAGTGAGGAACTTTTACAGATTTTTAAAAGTTTCTCCAGTGGGAAAGCCCCTGGGGAAGACGGTCTACCGATTGAGTTTTATCTGACTTTTTGGGGAATTTTAAAGAACGATATGTTTTTATTGTTTAAAGAAGCTTTTAATACTAATAAATTACCCCCATCTTGGAGGAGAGGTCTGGTATCTTTAATATATAAAAAAGGGGATAGGAGCCAACTTAAAAACTGGCGGCCTATTACGCTTTTAAACCTTGATTATAAAATTTTAGCTAAACTTATTGCAGTCCGTTTAAAACCCTTTATAGCCAAATTAATTCACCCTCACCAGGTATGTGGTGTTCCCGGAAGAACCATAGCTGAGTCCCTCAACATAATTAGGGATACCATATGGTATTCAAAAGAGAGAAGTCAAAACCTTGCTATTTTATCCTTAGACTTTGAAAAAGCTTTTGACAGGGTATCGCATGAATTTCTTTTTATGGTTCTTAAAAAAATGGCATTTCCAGAGAACATTTTAACCCGCATTATGCTTTTATATCATTCTTGTTTTAGTCAAATTTCTGTAAATGGGTTTTTAACGAAGGGGGTTCCTCTATTATCAGGGGTGAAACAAGGGTGCCCTCTCTCACCACTGCTCTTTATCTGTGTTATGGAACCACTATTAACCATACTGAGAAAAGATAAAGTAATTAAAGGGGTACCTATTCCCGGGAGTAGGGGTATGCAACTTAAAGCCCTAAGTTACATGGATGATGTTACCATACTATGTCCAGATTCCACATCTCTGAGGAGGGTATTGAGAAACACACAATTTTTCTGTGAAGCCTCAGGTTTTAAATTAAATATAGATAAATGTGACTGTTTTAATGTGGGGGGATGGGACTCCTCTTTGACCCCTGGGATAGTGATACAGAAAAATCACATAAAAATTTTAGGAATTATTTTTAACCAAGCCAATGAGGGGGACCCTAACTGGGACTCTGCAATGGATAAAATAGAAAAAAAGATCTCATTGTGGAATTTAAGGAACCTTAGTATGGAAGGTAAAATTCTAATTATTAAAGCCGTTTTAATTCCCATTATGTTGTATGTTGCAATGGTGTTTCCCCCTTCCAATTTACAAATCAAGAAAGTAACAAGAATTGTTTTTATGTTTTTATGGGGTTCAAAAATGGAAAAGTTAAAAAGAGATCTGATGTACAAATGTAAATCTAATGGAGGTAAAGATGTACCCAATTTTTTTACCTTTTTCCATATAAAGTATTTCTGCTTCTGTTTTAAGGTTTTTAAATCTGATGGCATTTTTAGTTATTTTTTAAAATATGCAGCAGGAATGATTTTTAAAAGGTGGTTTAGCCTACCTTTAAGTTCTCCTGTGCTCCTGTGCCCACCTAAACAGTATGTGATACTTGAGAAAACGGTCAAACTTTTAGGTCTCCAGGAACTGGAGCCTGATATATTGGGGGAACAAAGGAAGGTATCTATTGCTTGCAGACACTCTGAGGACACAATTCCTGTCTCCAATTTTTCACAGGCAAGGTCCAAAACGGTGTGGCGAAATGTGTACGGGAAATATCTTGCAAATGTACACAAGGACCTTGCCTGGGCTATCGTCCACCAGTGCCTCCCTACCCGTGAGTTTCAACATAGGCGGGGGCTGGTGGCGAGAGCCAAATGTCCAAGAGATATATGCGGGGAAAGTGAGTCTGTATTGCATCTCTTTTGGAATTGTCATTTTGCACAGGAGGTTTGGAGAAAGGTAGGCCCACTTTTAAAATGGGCATGTGGCCTGAAAGATTTTAATCACTTTTATGTCTTTTATGGTCTTTTTAAGTGTCCAAATTTTAAACAATTCCGAGTTGCCTGGATTATTATTAATTGTTTTAAAAATGCCATGTGGAAAGTTAGAAATATTTTACTCTTCAAACATGATCATATTGATTCAACAGACTGTATAAAAATTGCTTTAAGTGAAATGTATATTTACTATCTCAGAGATAAAAAACTGTATGGAGCAAAAGAAGCGGCTTCTATGTGGTGTGTACAATTATGGAACACAATTAGTGGTAATTAAATAAACCCAAGTACATCTGTAATTATGATTTTCTTAATTGTTACAATGGTTTTATGATGGTAAATTGTGTTTTTACAAAAAACTTGAATTGATTATTATCATGTTTTATCATTTTATTGTAATGTTATAAATGTTCTTTTTTAAAACCTTTGTAAATATACTTTTGAATCAATAAAATTGGGTTGAAACCTTATCTGTTCTTATCAGTTTAATATCTGATACGTCCCCTATCTGGGGACCATATATTAAATGGATTTTTAGAACAGGGAGATGGAAAAAGAGCTTGCTCTGTCCACTCCACGCATTGACCTGGTATTGCAGTATCTCCAGGACCGGTGCACCCCTTCTTTAATGCAGTTTCTAAAATCAGAAAGAATTGAATTCAATGTTTTTTGTTCATTTTGCTTGTTTGTCGGATTTTGGGATGGACTCTTTGGCTTTGCTTTTCTTCTCCTCATTGGATTTTTCATGTTCAAAGTTGCAGAAGCCAGATTACAAGCTCATTTTGGTTCAACTTCAGCAACTGTGCATTGCATTGCCATGTAATGTGATGCAATGCTATCTTTCTAGCTCTCCCTTTTTACTTCCTTTTGGATAAACAGACATATTAGGCAAGCATTTTGGAGCTTTCACCTAAATAACTACAGGTGGTGAGATAAGCTGCACAATATAATTGACCTTTCAGTATATTGTTGCACACACACCATCTATTTAGCAAATGCCCTTGTTATCAACAGCAGCCTTTTAAACTCACCTGAGCTAACAGGTATGTGCGCTGGTTACTCTGCTGCGCTTAAAATTTCTTTTTTGGTTTGCTACAATGCCTTTTCTGAAACGTTGTCTCCTTCTGCTGGAACACTGACTTCTTTCATTTAATGCCTGCAGACTATAAAAGAGAACCCAACCCAAAAAGTTTGGTTGATTAGTCTGTGGCATTCTGTTAAACTGTTGCTTATGGCGGTCTCTGTGAGCTTCTCAGCGACATTCAGCCAGCCAGGTATCCTGCCTGCAGTAGATGGAATGTGGTAATGGAACGCTGGCTGCGCGTGTCATAATAGGCTCTGAGCCTTTATATACCTGTGCACAGCAGCAGCCACCTTCAGTCTGCTGCTGGACAGCCAGCAGCAGCAGCAGCAGGAGAGGTATGTAATCAGGAGCCCTCCTGCTAAGGGTAGACAGCTGCTCGTTCCACCCCACCCCCCGCCTTAATTGGTTCTCCTCCCTTCCAACGGTGTTGAGGCGGGTGGGAACAGCAGGGGGTGAAGGTGCTGTGTTTAAAGAGGTGGAGTTATGCAGATCTAAAACGCGTGGATTGCAGCAGCAGCAAGCCGAAAAGTGCAGGCATGTAAGGGATCTAGAGGTTGACAACATGTCTTCTTAACGGGAGTCCAGGAGCTCATCTCCACAAATGGACTTTTCAGGATCCTTGGGTGGCTCCGTAGTTTGAAACCAATTCTGGTTATCGCTTCTCGGCCTTTTGGCTAAGATCAAGTGTAGTATCTTTCGAAAAGGCGGTTTTGGATGTTGGCCGCCCTAGTAGATTGATACATTATGCACACTGGGGTTTAGGCGCTTGTTAGTACGCCAGATGGCTAATATAGTCATCTGGTGGAAAGCATGGCCCCCCAGGATCGACGCCATTGGGCCGGGGAAGATCGAAAGCCCGAAGTGTGAAGTGCCCCAGGAGTGGTGACCCTGGGGTGCCTTAACTCACTGGGATTGGGAACCCCACTTGAGTTTATGGCACATTTGCACAAGCACTTCAAATTTTCTTTCTTCGCACACACCCTTATTCCGGGCCTTCTGGCCTTAGGATGGGGAATTTTTTAATTCCCGGTCGAAGGTCCGGGCAGTATTATACTGCGAAACCTTCACTATTTATTTAATTTCTTTGTCACTGTGTGTCCACTTATTCACGTGTGTCACGTCCTACTAGGATTTTGTCGGGATGCGGTTCCCTTACGGGTTCCTCTCTTGGCAGGTCTAGGGGGGGAGTGTGTGGCCATCAGGTTCCGCTCCCCCCTGAACCCCCCTGGCTCTCCTCTTTCGGGAGGAGAGCGTTGTTGGCTCCCCTCTTCCGGGAGGGGAGCACAGTCTTTGGCTCCCAGTGCCTTGCTCGGGTGAGAACTCGGGCAGGTGCTGGGGGTAAGATTGGGTCGCCTCTGGCTTCTGCTGGAGGTGGCTTTTTGTCCCTGTTCCTCGCTGTGGCCTTTTGGCTCGGAGGGACGGGGAATGGTTTGGGGGACCCTTCTCCTTTTGGAGAGGGTTTCAAGAAGACCAGCATCCTAGTGCACTTTTTTTGTGGCACTTGTCACTTTTTTAAGCGCACTCGGGTTTTGTACACGAATTCGGGCTTTCGATAAAAAAAAAAAAAATCTGTTCTTATCAGTTTAATATCTGATACGTCCCCTATCTGGGGACCATATATTAAATGGATTTTTAGAACAGGGAGATGGAAAAAGAGCTTGCTCTGTCCACTCCACGCATTGACCTGGTATTGCAGTATCTCCAGGACCGGTGCACCCCTTCTTTAATGCAGTTTCTAAAATCAGAAAGAATTGAATTCAATGTTTTTTGTTCATTTTGCTTGTTTGTCGGATTTTGGGATGGACTCTTTGGCTTTGCTTTTCTTCTCCTCATTGGATTTTTCATGTTCAAAGTTGCAGAAGCCAGATTACAAGCTCATTTTGGTTCAACTTCAGCAACTGTGCATTGCATTGCCATGTAATGTGATGCAATGCTATCTTTCTAGCTCTCCCTTTTTACTTCCTTTTGGATAAACAGACATATTAGGCAAGCATTTTGGAGCTTTCACCTAAATAACTACAGGTGGTGAGATAAGCTGCACAATATAATTGACCTTTCAGTATATTGTTGCACACACACCATCTATTTAGCAAATGCCCTTGTTATCAACAGCAGCCTTTTAAACTCACCTGAGCTAACAGGTATGTGCGCTGGTTACTCTGCTGCGCTTAAAATTTCTTTTTTGGTTTGCTACAATGCCTTTTCTGAAACGTTGTCTCCTTCTGCTGGAACACTGACTTCTTTCATTTAATGCCTGCAGACTATAAAAGAGAACCCAACCCAAAAAGTTTGGTTGATTAGTCTGTGGCATTCTGTTAAACTGTTGCTTATGGCGGTCTCTGTGAGCTTCTCAGCGACATTCAGCCAGCCAGGTATCCTGCCTGCAGTAGATGGAATGTGGCAATGGAACGCTGGCTGCGCGTGTCATAATAGGCTCTGAGCCTTTATATACCTGTGCACAGCAGCAGCCACCTTCAGTCTGCTGCTGGACAGCCAGCAGCAGCAGCAGCAGGAGAGGTATGTAATCAGGAGCCCTCCTGCTAAGGGTAGACAGCTGCTCGTTCCACCCCACCCCCCCGCCTTAATTGGTTCTCCTCCCTTCCAACGGTGTTGAGGCGGGTGGGAACAGCAGGGGGTGAAGGTGCTGTGTTTAAAGAGGTGGAGTTATGCAGATCTAAAACGCGTGGATTGCAGCAGCAGCAAGCCGAAAAGTGCAGGCATGTAAGGATCTAGAGGTTGACAACATGTCTTCTTAACGGGAGTCCAGGAGCTCATCTCCACAAATGGACTTTTCAGGATCCTTGGGTGGCTCCGTAGTTTGAAACCAATTCTGGTTATCGCTTCTCGGCCTTTTGGCTAAGATCAAGTGTAGTATCTGTTCTTATCAGTTTAATATCTGATACGTCCCCTATCTGGGGACCATATATTAAATGGATTTTTAGAACAGGGAGATGGAAAAAGAGCTTGCTCTGTCCACTCCACGCATTGACCTGGTATTGCAGTATCTCCAGGACCGGTGCACCCCTTCTTTAATGCAGTTTCTAAAATCAGAAAGAATTGAATTCAATGTTTTTTGTTCATTTTGCTTGTTTGTCGGATTTTGGGATGGACTCTTTGGCTTTGCTTTTCTTCTCCTCATTGGATTTTTCATGTTCAAAGTTGCAGAAGCCAGATTACAAGCTCATTTTGGTTCAACTTCAGCAACTGTGCATTGCATTGCCATGTAATGTGATGCAATGCTATCTTTCTAGCTCTCCCTTTTTACTTCCTTTTGGATAAACAGACATATTAGGCAAGCATTTTGGAGCTTTCACCTAAATAACTACAGGTGGTGAGATAAGCTGCACAATATAATTGACCTTTCAGTATATTGTTGCACACACACCATCTATTTAGCAAATGCCCTTGTTATCAACAGCAGCCTTTTAAACTCACCTGAGCTAACAGGTATGTGCGCTGGTTACTCTGCTGCGCTTAAAATTTCTTTTTTGGTTTGCTACAATGCCTTTTCTGAAACGTTGTCTCCTTCTGCTGGAACACTGACTTCTTTCATTTAATGCCTGCAGACTATAAAAGAGAACCCAACCCAAAAAGTTTGGTTGATTAGTCTGTGGCATTCTGTTAAACTGTTGCTTATGGCGGTCTCTGTGAGCTTCTCAGCGACATTCAGCCAGCCAGGTATCCTGCCTGCAGTAGATGGAATGTGGCAATGGAACGCTGGCTGCGCGTGTCATAATAGGCTCTGAGCCTTTATATACCTGTGCACAGCAGCAGCCACCTTCAGTCTGCTGCTGGACAGCCAGCAGCAGCAGCAGCAGGAGAGGTATGTAATCAGGAGCCCTCCTGCTAAGGGTAGACAGCTGCTCGTTCCACCCCACCCCCCGCCTTAATTGGTTCTCCTCCCTTCCAACGGTGTTGAGGCGGGTGGGAACAGCAGGGGGTGAAGGTGCTGTGTTTAAAGAGGTGGAGTTATGCAGATCTAAAACGCGTGGATTGCAGCAGCAGCAAGCCGAAAAGTGCAGGCATGTAAGGGATCTAGAGGTTGACAACATGTCTTCTTAACGGGAGTCCAGGAGCTCATCTCCACAAATGGACTTTTCAGGATCCTTGGGTGGCTCCGTAGTTTGAAACCAATTCTGGTTATCGCTTCTCGGCCTTTTGGCTAAGATCAAGTGTAGTATCTGTTCTTATCAGTTTAATATCTGATACGTCCCCTATCTGGGGACCATATATTAAATGGATTTTTAGAACAGGGAGATGGAAAAAGAGCTTGCTCTGTCCACTCCACGCATTGACCTGGTATTGCAGTATCTCCAGGACCGGTGCACCCCTTCTTTAATGCAGTTTCTAAAATCAGAAAGAATTGAATTCAATGTTTTTTGTTCATTTTGCTTGTTTGTCGGATTTTGGGATGGACTCTTTGGCTTTGCTTTTCTTCTCCTCAATGGATTTTTCATGTTCAAAGTTGCAGAAGCCAGATTACAAGCTCATTTTGGTTCAACTTCAGCAACTGTGCATTGCATTGCCATGTAATGTGATGCAATGCTATCTTTCTAGCTCTCCCTTTTTACTTCCTTTTGGATAAACAGACATATTAGGCAAGCATTTTGGAGCTTTCACCTAAATAACTACAGGTGGTGAGATAAGCTGCACAATATAATTGACCTTTCAGTATATTGTTGCACACACACCATCTATTTAGCAAATGCCCTTGTTATCAACAGCAGCCTTTAAAACTCACCTGAGCTAACAGGTATGTGCGCTGGTTACTCTGCTGCGCTTAAAATTTCTTTTTTGGTTTGCCACAATGCCTTTTCTGAAACGTTGTCTCCTTCTGCTGGAACACTGACTTCTTTCATTTAATGCCTGCAGACTATAAAAGAGAACCCAACCCAAAAAGTTTGGTTGATTAGTCTGTGGCATTCTGTTAAACTGTTGCTTATGGCGGTCTCTGTGAGCTTCTCAGCGACATTCAGCCAGCCAGGTATCCTGCCTGCAGTAGATGGAATGTGGCAATGGAACGCTGGCTGCGCGTGTCATAATAGGCTCTGAGCCTTTATATACCTGTGCACAGCAGCAGCCACCTTCAGTCTGCTGCTGGACAGCCAGCAGCAGCAGCAGCAGGAGAGGTATGTAATCAGGAGCCCTCCTGCTAAGGGTAGACAGCTGCTCGTTCCACCCCACCCCCCGCCTTAATTGGTTCTCCTCCCTTCCAACGGTGTTGAGGCGGGTGGGAACAGCAGGGGGTGAAGGTGCTGTGTTTAAAGAGGTGGAGTTATGCAGATCTAAAACGCGTGGATTGCAGCAGCAGCAAGCCGAAAAGTGCAGGCATGTAAGGGATCTAGAGGTTGACAACATGTCTTCTTAACGGGAGTCCAGGAGCTCATCTCCACAAATGGACTTTTCAGGATCCTTGGGTGGCTCCGTAGTTTGAAACCAATTCTGGTTATCGCTTCTCGGCCTTTTGGCTAAGATCAAGTGCAGTGATCTAGCGGCTGCTGCCTTGGTCTTTCCTGAGAGGTGCTCGGGGTACCCGGCTCCTTGGCCTGGGGGGATCGCTCTGTTTTTCAGCAGGGCTTCACCTCCCTGCTGCTATTAGGGAGTCGGATTAGTCCCCGGGCAACGGGAGGCGATCATCTACCTGGCACTTCGGTGTTGAAGGTTTCTATTGAGAAGAGGAGAACCTGTTTGTGAAGAAGATGTCTGCAGCATCACATGAAGGAGAGGAAGATCATGTGCCTGAATTCGCTAAGGTGCAGAATTCTATTCGTTTGGTTGTTCAGGAGAACTTTCGAGATCAAAAGGATTTTAGGTATGTGATGAGTCAAGTTCTTGTGGATCTTTTTGGTTTGAAGACAGAAGAAGTGTTGGCGATAATGGACTACCCCAGGAGGGGTGTTTATGATATAGTTTTTGTTGACAAAGTTTTTTTTGAAGGATATCTAAGGAAAATGACTGCAAGCCAGGATAAAAGAATGGAGGGGATAAGTGTAATGCCACACTTCCCCGTTAGAGATAAATGGATCATTGTTAAAATGTACTCTCCATTGGTGGACGAAGAGGATGTTCTTACATTTTTGGAGTTTTTTTGTTTGTCAGTAACACCAAAAGGGAAGATTTATAATGAATTTGGTTTTTGGACTTCGAAGTGGAAATTTTTGGTCCGTTTCAAAGAAGATGAGCAGGGGACTGTGTTGCTTCCCCCAGCTAGGTTTAAGTTGGGTAATATAAATGGTGATATTTTTTTCAGTGGTATACCCACTTTTTGTCGAGTTTGTCGTCAATACGGGCATGGAAAGGAAAATTGTTCGGGTGGTGTATGTGGTTTTTGCAAAAAAGGTGATCATGAGTCAAAGGATTGTAAAGATCGGAGGAAGTGCAACTTGTGTCAGGAAGATACGCATGTTTTTAAGAATTGCCCAAAGAGGAAAAGAAATAAAGAGAAGGAGGTAGTGGTTAAAAAGGTTTTGGTAGAGAGAAAGGAGGAAAGTGTAGAAAAGGTGTTGGTGGTAAAGGGAAAAGAAAGCAAACCTGTAGGAGTGCAGAGGGAGATGGAGAAAACAAGAGTAGATTGGGGGGATAGGGTAGAGAGTGAAATGGGAGGTGTAAGTCAGGGAACTGGCCGTGGTAAGGTTAAAAAGCAAGAAAAGAGAAAGGAACAGGAAGTGGAGGTGGCAATGGAAGAAAATATAGTTGTTTTTCAACAACCTATGTTTATAAAGAATGCAGAATATTTTAACCGGTTGTACCGTAAGTTGTATGATGAGAAACGTTTGGACTATCTTATAGAGAATGTTAGGAAAGAACTAATAAGAGATAAAAATGTTTTTTGTGTGAAATATAGAATACCAGATGGTGTATCGAAACAAGTTTTTTCAGCATCAAGGGTTGAAGATTTGTCCCTTAAGGTTCTGAGTTGGGTTGGGGTTCATGCTTTTGATAATGGTTACAAGTATTTTACTTGATGTTATTACTGTTGTTAATACAGTTATAATTTAATTTTTATTTTTTTGGTATCCATTCAGGTTCTGAAACATTTCTTTCTTTGTAAGTATTGTTGTATTTTTGTAATTTTTTTTTCTGACATTAAAAGTACCAAAACCTGATGATGATTTAAGTTGGAGTCCACGTCTTGTCTCCCTTTGGGGAGAAGAGGACTGTGGAGTGGACTTTAATTTTAACCTGAATAGGTTTTAAAAAAAAAAAAAAAAAAATCTGTTCTTATCAGTTTAATATCTGATACGTCCCCTATCTGGGGACCATATATTAAATGGATTTTTAGAACAGGGAGATGGAAAAAGAGCTTGCTCTGTCCACTCCACGCATTGACCTGGTATTGCAGTATCTCCAGGACCGGTGCACCCCTTCTTTAATGCAGTTTCTAAAATCAGAAAGAATTGAATTCAATGTTTTTTGTTCATTTTGCTTGTTTGTCGGATTTTGGGATGGACTCTTTGGCTTTGCTTTTCTTCTCCTCATTGGATTTTTCATGTTCAAAGTTGCAGAAGCCAGATTACAAGCTCATTTTGGTTCAACTTCAGCAACTGTGCATTGCATTGCCATGTAATGTGATGCAATGCTATCTTTCTAGCTCTCCCTTTTTACTTCCTTTTGGATAAACAGACATATTAGGCAAGCATTTTGGAGCTTTCACCTAAATAACTACAGGTGGTGAGATAAGCTGCACAATATAATTGACCTTTCAGTATATTGTTGCACACACACCATCTATTTAGCAAATGCCCTTGTTATCAACAGCAGCCTTTTAAACTCACCTGAGCTAACAGGTATGTGCGCTGGTTACTCTTCTGCGCTTAAAATTTCTTTTTTGGTTTGCTACAATGCCTTTTCTGAAACGTTGTCTCCTTCTGCTGGAACACTGACTTCTTTCATTTAATGCCTGCAGACTATAAAAGAGAACCCAACCCAAAAAGTTTGGTTGATTAGTCTGTGGCATTCTGTTAAACTGTTGCTTATGGCGGTCTCTGTGAGCTTCTCAGCGACATTCAGCCAGCCAGGTATCCTGCCTGCAGTAGATGGAATGTGGCAATGGAACGCTGGCAGGAGAGGTATGTAATCAGGAGCCCTCCTGCTAAGGGTAGACAGCTGCTCGTTCCACCCCACCCCCCGCCTTAATTGGTTCTCCTCCCTTCCAACGGTGTTGAGGCGGGTGGGAACAGCAGGGGGTGAAGGTGCTGTGTTTAAAGAGGTGGAGTTATGCAGATCTAAAACGCGTGGATTGCAGCAGCAGCAAGCCGAAAAGTGCAGGCATGTAAGGGATCTAGAGGTTGACAACATGTCTTCTTAACGGGAGTCCAGGAGCTCATCTCCACAAATGGACTTTTCAGGATCCTTGGGTGGCTCCGTAGTTTGAAACCAATTCTGGTTATCGCTTCTCGGCCTTTTGGCTCAGATCTGTAATGGGTCTAGTCATTTGGCTGTCTGTGCGTTAACTCTTGGCCCTGTGGCATCGCCATTTTATGGCTTAAGCCACTTGCTGCTATAAGGAGTTGGCCAGTAGACACGACTAGCGATAATGGGACGCATTCGATACGCTGGGCCCGGTGAGGCTCGAGTGAAGTTTGGAATCCAGATTGATGTGGAAGAAGGCAAAGAAGGAATCTTTACCCTCAGCTTCGTGGTGAAGGAGATTTTGTTTGGACTCCTTGAAGTGAAGAAGGAAGAAATCTTGTGCCTCCAGCAATTCAAAAGCAAGTATAATCTTGTATTTACTTCTATGGCTGTTTGCAACAATTTCTATGATTGTTTGAAAAAGAATCTGGACAATCAATATTTGGATGGGCTGACTTTTGTCATCTTGTATTGCTCCAAAGAGGTACCTCTGACTGTTTTCATGTACAACCCACATGTGGACTTGGCTTTGATTTATGCCTTTCTAAATAGGCACTGCTATATTACCAAGGTGGCAGTAAAAGTCATGAATGAGGAGGAACTATGGACCGGTAAATATCGTTTCATGGTCAAGTTCCGGGAAAGTCCTGATGAACCAGGGGGTATACATTATCCTCCATCAAATTTTTCCATTGGGAGTGAGCGGGGTTACCTGTTCTTCCCCAATGCGCCCAGGTTTTGTCGTCATTGTAGGAGGTATGGCCATACTCAGGAAGCATGCGACATCAGACAGATTATTTGCAGGAAGTGCAATGAGGTGGGTCATTCTTCCAATAATTGCAAAAATGAAATAGTCTGTAACCTCTGCGGAGAGAAGGGGCATGCCTTCAGAGACTGTATATTCCATCCTGGTTCATATGCGGGGGCAGCGGGAAGGGGAAGGAGAAGAAATGAATCTCCTGCACCCACAGCTACAACTCCGACTGCTCCAACTCCGACTGCTCCGATATCTACTCTGGCTTTCCTGGATGAGGAGGAGGCTCGGGTTGCTTTTCCAGAACTGGTTCGTGTGAATGTAAGAGGAAATATGGAGCTGGCACCTGAGCCACCGGTGCAGAGGGCCGCGTCTGTGGCTTCAGATGTCAGTGAGTCTGAGACGATAACTGATGATCGTATAGGCATGGAAGTGGCCCCGGTGGAGGATCTGGAGGCTGAAATTCCAGACATGATGGTTACATTGCAGGGGGAAGAGGAGTCTGATCTGACCAGAACACCGCATGTGGCCTGGAGCGATGTCGTTTCTGACCTCGAGGAGGAGGGAGGTCAGGGGGACTTTGACCCCCAGCGGCGGGATTATAGTTCAGATGAAGATGGAGGCGCTTCAGTGAAGAAAAAGAAGAAAACTGAGCCATCCTTTTCCCCTTTAAGTGACTGCAGTGTGAGTCCAGCCCGGGTGTACCCTACTGCATCCGATCCCCAAGATGTGTCTTTTTTGGGGGAAGGCACAAACTACGATATCTGCACGTCCAGCGTCCTACCCCCAGAAGGGTTAGGATGATGTACAGGTGGGCATGTTGTCGTGACCTGCCACATCAAATTAATAGATGGGTGCCCAAGTTGCTCTCAGCATCTTGTCGCTAAATGTTCGGCTGATTAAATCTGAGTCGAGAAGAGTGGCAATTTTGGACTACTTGAGCAACTTGGATGCGGACGTATACTGTGTCCAGGAGTGTGGGATCTCCGATCCCTTAAGTGAAAATGCATGGCCTTTAGGTCAAAGTGTGTGGTCTGGTTCTGTATGTAATAAAAATTGTGGGGTAGGTGTTTTGGTGAAGGGTTATAGTGTTAAGATAGAAAGTTACATGGTGGTGGAGGCGGGGAGGTGTGTAATATGTGAGTTAAATTGTAGGGGGTGGAGGGTTAGGGTGGTAAATATGTATGCACCAATAGATAAAGGGGAGAGGCTGGAAATTTTTGAGAAATTATGTTTTTTTTTATCTGGCAAAATGCCAATAATTTTTGTTGGAGATTTCAATTGTGTGACGGAGGGGGATAAGATGGATGTTACAGGTAAAAGACTCAAGAGTCTTGTGGCGGATTTTTCCTTACAGGATGCTGCGGAAGTTTTTTTAGGTAATCCACCTCCTGCGACCTATAAGGCCGACAGGGGAGGCATAGAGTCTAGAATAGACCGTATCTTCTTTTCTTCACAAAATGTTATTTGTAGGAATTTCCAGCAGGAAGATGTTCCCTTCTCTGACCATGTGTGTTTGAGGGCACGTCTAGAAGGTAAGATTTCCTTTGTATATGGTGGTGGCGTGTGGAAACTTAATGTGCGTTTGCTGGAAGATAATAGGATCATGCGTGATTTTAGGCGAATGTATGTTAGGTGGAGGGATAAAAAAAGTGATTTCAGGAATGTGCTTGAGTGGTGGGACTGGATGAAGAGTGAGATTGTTTTTTTCTTTAGAAAAAGGGGCAGGAGGAAAGCAGCAATGAATAGAGCAAAATTTAATGATTTAAGCTCTAGACTGGAGTGGCTGAGGATGTTAAGGATGATTGGAGTGGATGTGGATGTTTTGATGTGTCAAGTGAAAGAAGAGATTAAGAAATATATTGAGGGTAAAGGGAAAGAAATTATTTACCGTTCTAAGATTGAACATTTGGAGAAAAATGAGAAATGCACAAGGTTTTTTTTCAAAAAAGTTTTTGGGAAGAAAGTAGATATGGATGAGGTGGTGAATGGTGATGGGGTGTGTGTGAGTGGGAAGGATGTGATGCAGGAGGTGGTGTTGTTTTATAAGGAGTTGTATGGGGAAAAATGGGTTGATGATAGGATGTTGACTGATGCTTTGGGGTGTTTAGAAGGTTGTTTGGGTGAGGATGAACGTGAAATATTGGATGATGTAATTGTGTTGGATGAAGTTAAAAAAGTGGTGATGTCTGCGAGTAAGAATAAAACACCTGGGAAGGATGGATTGCCCGTGGAGTTATATGTTAAGGAATGGGACACGATGGGAAATGACTTATTGGAGGTGTGCCAGTATATGTTCACGGAGAATATGTTGAGTGAATCTATGAGAGATGGGGTGGTGGTTTTGGTTCATAAGAAAGGTGATAAAAAGGATTTGGGGAATTGGAGGCCAATCACCCTTTTGAATGCAGACTATAAGGTGTTTAGTAAATTGTTGGCTAGCCGGATGCGGGAAGTGATTGGCGGTGTGGTGGATGAAGATCAAGTGTGTGCAGTGCCTGGGAGAAGTATGACTGAAAATTTGGTGTTGTTGCGTGATGTGATTGGGGATTGTATGAGTCGTAAGCAGAAATGTTTGTTGTTTTCGGTTGATTTTGAAAAAGCTTTTGACCGTGTGTCACATAGCTTTATGTTTAAGGTTTTGTCTAAGATGGGTTATTCCAGGAATTTTGTAAACTGTGTTAGGAGTTTGTATTGTAATGTTTCAAGTGAATTTTTGGTGAATGGGTGGTTGAGTGAGAAAGTGAGAATTAAATCAGAAGTGCGTCAGGGGTGCCCTATGTCCCCTTTTTTGTTTATTAGTGTGATTGAAGTGTTGATGTGTATGGTTAGGAAGGATAAGGTTATGAGAGGTGTGATGATTCCTGGGAGTAATGGAAAGGATGTGAGAATTCTAGGTTACATGGATGATGTAGTGATTGTGAGTGGGAATATGGCTGCGATGAGTAGGGCAAGGTTGATATTAAGTTTGTTTTGTAGTGTCTCAGCTTTTAAGGTCAATTGGACTAAGAGTTCCTTTAAATGTTTTGGTGAGAGGAATGTACGGATGGATGGTGTGAGGTGTGAGGATGGTGCAATAAAGGTGCTTGGGATTAAGTTTAATGATGATTTGAAAGGAAATGAGAGTTGGGAAGATTGTGGGGTGAGAGTGGTGCGCAAGTTGAATTTTTGGCGAATGAGAGAACTAACTCTGACTGGGAAAGTTCTGATTATTAAGGCGGTTATTTTGCCTATTTTGTTGTTTGTTGCGAATGTATATCCTGCTGCTTTTAAGAAAATTAGGAAAACTGAGAAATTCATCTTTAATTTTCTTTGGGGAAGTCGCATGGAGAAATTGAAACGGGAATATGTCTATAAGTTATGTGTAAATGGTGGTTTGGATTTTCCAAATATTGATTTCTTTTTAGGGATTAGTTACGTGAAAATGGTGGTGGTGGTTCTAGGGAAAAGTAATAAGTGTGCTTATATGATGAAGTATTCGGCTGGATGGATGCTTTATGGCTTAAAGTGGGTCAAAAGGGATGCTAGAGTGCCTGTTGCTTTTAAGTGTCCTGTATGGTATGGTTGTGTTGAGAAATTTGTAAGGAAGTATGATTTGTTGTCCGTTAACATGAGTGATTTTAGGCAAAAGAAGAAAGTCATTAGGATGGTGCGTGAGCGTGAGGTGGTATGTAATATCAATGGGTTGAGAGGGGAGGAAGTAACCGAGATGTGGAGAAAATTAAGTATAGATGGTGTGACTAACAGACAGAGAGATATCGCTTGGATGATATTGCATGACATTTTGCCTGTTAGAGATGTGCAAAAGAAGAGGGATTTAGTTAAATCTGAGGTATGCCCGAGGGATGGATGTGGTTTGAGAGAGCATGTTAGACATATGGTATGGGATTGTGATTTTGCATATGATGTATGGAAGGGTATAGGGGGACTTTGCAAGGAATTGATGGGTGTAAAGTATGTTAATTGGAAACTTGCTATGTTTGGGATGGGTGCATGTAGTAGAATTAAGGATAGGATTTTATGGTTGTTGGTGGTGTGTGTAATTGAAAGTTTGTGGGATGCGAGGAATTTGTTAGTTTTTAAAAGGAAGAAAATGTCAGTTAATGAATGTTTGAGATTGATTCTGTCACGTATGTATGTAATATACCTCTGGGATCAGGAACGTGGAAGTATTATAGATGCTGAAGGGATCTGGAAGTTTAAAAAGTGGAGGTTTTTGGTAAAGTTTAATTAGTAGTGTATAATGTACCTGATGATAAGGTTTGGTTTTATTTTTGATTATATACCAAGTGTGATGAAAGGCTAAGTGTCAATGAAAGGCTTTTGTAAGTCAATTTGATTGAGCTTATGCTCCGGCCTATCTGATTTGGTTAAAAAAAAAAAAAAAAAAAAAAAAAAAAATCTGTTCTTATCAGTTTAATATCTGATACGTCCCCTATCTGGGGACCATATATTAAATGGATTTTTAGAACAGGGAGATGGAAAAAGAGCTTGCTCTGTCCACTCCACGCATTGACCTGGTATTGCAGTATCTCCAGGACCGGTGCACCCCTTCTTTAATGCAGTTTCTAAAATCAGAAAGAATTGAATTCAATGTTTTTTGTTCATTTTGCTTGTTTGTCGGATTTTGGGATGGACTCTTTGGCTTTGCTTTTCTTCTCCTCATTGGATTTTTCATGTTCAAAGTTGCAGAAGCCAGATTACAAGCTCATTTTGGTTCAACTTCAGCAACTGTGCATTGCATTGCCATGTAATGTGATGCAATGCTATCTTTCTAGCTCTCCCTTTTTACTTCCTTTTGGATAAACAGACATATTAGGCAAGCATTTTGGAGCTTTCACCTAAATAACTACAGGTGGTGAGATAAGCTGCACAATATAATTGACCTTTCAGTATATTGTTGCACACACACCATCTATTTAGCAAATGCCCTTGTTATCAACAGCAGCCTTTTAAACTCACCTGAGCTAACAGGTATGTGCGCTGGTTACTCTGCTGCGCTTAAAATTTCTTTTTTGGTTTGCTACAATGCCTTTTCTGAAACGTTGTCTCCTTCTGCTGGAACACTGACTTCTTTCATTTAATGCCTGCAGACTATAAAAGAGAACCCAACCCAAAAAGTTTGGTTGATTAGTCTGTGGCATTCTGTTAAACTGTTGCTTATGGCGGTCTCTGTGAGCTTCTCAGCAACATTCAGCCAGCCAGGTATCCTGCCTGCAGTAGATGGAATGTGGCAATGGAACGCTGGCTGCGCGTGTCATAATAGGCTCTGAGCCTTTATATACCTGTGCACAGCAGCAGCCACCTTCAGTCTGCTGCTGGACAGCCAGCAGCAGCAGCAGCAGGAGAGGTATGTAATCAGGAGCCCTCCTGCTAAGGGTAGACAGCTGCTCGTTCCACCCCACCCCCCGCCTTAATTGGTTCTCCTCCCTTCCAACGGTGTTGAGGCGGGTGGGAACAGCAGGGGGTGAAGGTGCTGTGTTTAAAGAGGTGGAGTTATGCAGATCTAAAACGCGTGGATTGCAGCAGCAGCAAGCCGAAAAGTGCAGGCATGTAAGGGATCTAGAGGTTGACAACATGTCTTCTTAACGGGAGTCCAGGAGCTCATCTCCACAAATGGACTTTTCAGGATCCTTGGGTGGCTCCGTAGTTTGAAACCAATTCTGGTTATCGCTTCTCGGCCTTTTGGCTAAGATCAAGTGTAGTATCTGTTCTTATCAGTTTAATATCTGATACGTCCCCTATCTGGGGACCATATATTAAATGGATTTTTAGAACAGGGAGATGGAAAAAGAGCTTGCTCTGTCCACTCCACGCATTGACCTGGTATTGCAGTATCTCCAGGACCGGTGCACCCCTTCTTTAATGCAGTTTCTAAAATCAGAAAGAATTGAATTCAATGTTTTTTGTTCATTTTGCTTGTTTGTCGGATTTTGGGATGGACTCTTTGGCTTTGCTTTTCTTCTCCTCATTGGATTTTTCATGTTCAAAGTTGCAGAAGCCAGATTACAAGCTCATTTTGGTTCAACTTCAGCAACTGTGCATTGCATTGCCATGTAATGTGATGCAATGCTATCTTTCTAGCTCTCCCTTTTTACTTCCTTTTGGATAAACAGACATATTAGGCAAGCATTTTGGAGCTTTCACCTAAATAACTACAGGTGGTGAGATAAGCTGCACAATATAATTGACCTTTCAGTATATTGTTGCACACACACCATCTATTTAGCAAATGCCCTTGTTATCAACAGCAGCCTTTTAAACTCACCTGAGCTAACAGGTATGTGCGCTGGTTACTCTGCTGCGCTTAAAATTTCTTTTTTGGTTTGCTACAATGCCTTTTCTGAAACGTTGTCTCCTTCTGCTGGAACACTGACTTCTTTCATTTAATGCCTGCAGACTATAAAAGAGAACCCAACCCAAAAAGTTTGGTTGATTAGTCTGTGGCATTCTGTTAAACTGTTGCTTATGGCGGTCTCTGTGAGCTTCTCAGCGACATTCAGCCAGCCAGGTATCCTGCCTGCAGTAGATGGAATGTGGCAATGGAACGCTGGCTGCGCGTGTCATAATAGGCTCTGAGCCTTTATATACCTGTGCACAGCAGCAGCCACCTTCAGTCTGCTGCTGGACAGCCAGCAGCAGCAGCAGCAGGAGAGGTATGTAATCAGGAGCCCTCCTGCTAAGGGTAGACAGCTGCTCGTTCCACCCCACCCCCCGCCTTAATTGGTTCTCCTCCCTTCCAACGGTGTTGAGGCGGGTGGGAACAGCAGGGGGTGAAGGTGCTGTGTTTAAAGAGGTGGAGTTATGCAGATCTAAAACGCGTGGATTGCAGCAGCAGCAAGCCGAAAAGTGCAGGCATGTAAGGGATCTAGAGGTTGACAACATGTCTTCTTAACGGGAGTCCAGGAGCTCATCTCCACAAATGGACTTTTCAGGATCCTTGGGTGGCTCCGTAGTTTGAAACCAATTCTGGTTATCGCTTCTCGGCCTTTTGGCTAAGATCAAGTGCAGTGATCTATCGGCTGCTGCCTTGGTCTTGGCTGAGAGGTGCTCGGGGTACCCGGCTCCTTGGCCTGGGGGGATCGCTCTGTTTTTCAGCAGGGCTTCACCTCCCTGCTGCTATTAGGGAGTCGGATTAGTCCCCGGGCAACGGGAGGCGATCATCTACCTGGCACTTCGGTGTTGAAGGTTTCTATTGAGAAGAGGAGAACCTGTTTGTGAAGAAGATGTCTGCAGCATCACATGAAGGAGAGGAAGATCATGTGCCTGAATTCGCTAAGGTGCAGAATTCTATTCGTTTGGTTGTTCAGGAGAACTTTCGAGATCAAAAGGATTTTAGGTATGTGATGAGTCAAGTTCTTGTGGATCTTTTTGGTTTGAAGACAGAAGAAGTGTTGGCGATAATGGACTACCCCAGGAGGGGTGTTTATGATATAGTTTTTGTTGACAAAGTTTTTTTTGAAGGATATCTAAGGAAAATGACTGCAAGCCAGGATAAAAGAATGGAGGGGATAAGTGTAATGCCACACTTCCCCGTTAGAGATAAATGGATCATTGTTAAAATGTACTCTCCATTGGTGGACGAAGAGGATGTTCTTACATTTTTGGAGTTTTTTTGTTTGTCAGTAACACCAAAAGGGAAGATTTATAATGAATTTGGTTTTTGGACTTCGAAGTGGAAATTTTTGGTCCGTTTCAAAGAAGATGAGCAGGGGACTGTGTTGCTTCCCCCAGCTAGGTTTAAGTTGGGTAATATAAATGGTGATATTTTTTTCAGTGGTATACCCACTTTTTGTCGAGTTTGTCGTCAATACGGGCATGGAAAGGAAAATTGTTCGGGTGGTGTATGTGGTTTTTGCAAAAAAGGTGATCATGAGTCAAAGGATTGTAAAGATCGGAGGAAGTGCAACTTGTGTCAGGAAGATACGCATGTTTTTAAGAATTGCCCAAAGAGGAAAAGAAATAAAGAGAAGGAGGTAGTGGTTAAAAAGGTTTTGGTAGAGAGAAAGGAGGAAAGTGTAGAAAAGGTGTTGGTGGTAAAGGGAAAAGAAAGCAAACCTGTAGGAGTGCAGAGGGAGATGGAGAAAACAAGAGTAGATTGGGGGGATAGGGTAGAGAGTGAAATGGGAGGTGTAAGTCAGGGAACTGGCCGTGGTAAGGTTAAAAAGCAAGAAAAGAGAAAGGAACAGGAAGTGGAGGTGGCAATGGAAGAAAATATAGTTGTTTTTCAACAACCTATGTTTATAAAGAATGCAGAATATTTTAACCGGTTGTACCGTAAGTTGTATGATGAGAAACGTTTGGACTATCTTATAGAGAAGTTAGGAAAGAACTAATAAGAGATAAAAATGTTTTTTGTGTGAAATATAGAATACCAGATGGTGTATCGAAACAAGTTTTTTCAGCATCAAGGGTTGAAGATTTGTCCCTTAAGGTTCTGAGTTGGGTTGGGGTTCATGCTTTTGATAATGGTTACAAGTATTTTACTTGATGTTATTACTGTTGTTAATACAGTTATAATTTAATTTTTATTTTTTTGGTATCCATTCAGGTTCTGAAACATTTCTTTCTTTGTAAGTATTGTTGTATTTTTGTAATTTTTTTTTCTGACATTAAAAGTACCAAAACCTGATGATGATTTAAGTTGGAGTCCACGTCTTGTCTCCCTTTGGGGAGAAGAGGACTGTGGAGTGGACTTTAATTTTAACCTGAATAGGTTTTAAAAAAAAAAAAAAAAAAATCTGTTCTTATCAGTTTAATATCTGATACGTCCCCTATCTGGGGACCATATATTAAATGGATTTTTAGAACAGGGAGATGGAAAAAGAGCTTGCTCTGTCCACTCCACGCATTGACCTGGTATTGCAGTATCTCCAGGACCGGTGCACCCCTTCTTTAATGCAGTTTCTAAAATCAGAAAGAATTGAATTCAATGTTTTTTGTTCATTTTGCTTGTTTGTCGGATTTTGGGATGGACTCTTTGGCTTTGCTTTTCTTCTCCTCATTGGATTTTTCATGTTCAAAGTTGCAGAAGCCAGATTACAAGCTCATTTTGGTTCAACTTCAGCAACTGTGCATTGCATTGCCATGTAATGTGATGCAATGCTATCTTTCTAGCTCTCCCTTTTTACTTCCTTTTGGATAAACAGACATATTAGGCAAGCATTTTGGAGCTTTCACCTAAATAACTACAGGTGGTGAGATAAGCTGCACAATATAATTGACCTTTCAGTATATTGTTGCACACACACCATCTATTTAGCAAATGCCCTTGTTATCAACAGCAGCCTTTTAAACTCACCTGAGCTAACAGGTATGTGCGCTGGTTACTCTGCTGCGCTTAAAATTTCTTTTTTGGTTTGCTACAATGCCTTTTCTGAAACGTTGTCTCCTTCTGCTGGAACACTGACTTCTTTCATTTAATGCCTGCAGACTATAAAAGAGAACCCAACCCAAAAAGTTTGGTTGATTAGTCTGTGGCATTCTGTTAAACTGTTGCTTATGGCGGTCTCTGTGAGCTTCTCAGCGACATTCAGCCAGCCAGGTATCCTGCCTGCAGTAGATGGAATGTGGCAATGGAACGCTGGCTGCGCGTGTCATAATAGGCTCTGAGCCTTTATATACCTGTGCACAGCAGCAGCCACCTTCAGTCTGCTGCTGGACAGCCAGCAGCAGCAGCAGGAGAGGTATGTAATCAGGAGCCCTCCTGCTAAGGGTAGACAGCTGCTCGTTCCACCCCACCCCCCGCCTTAATTGGTTCTCCTCCCTTCCAACGGTGTTGAGGCGGGTGGGAACAGCAGGGGGTGAAGGTGCTGTGTTTAAAGAGGTGGAGTTATGCAGATCTAAAACGCGTGGATTGCAGCAGCAGCAAGCCGAAAAGTGCAGGCATGTAAGGGATCTAGAGGTTGACAACATGTCTTCTTAACGGGAGTCCAGGAGCTCATCTCCACAAATGGACTTTTCAGGATCCTTGGGTGGCTCCGTAGTTTGAAACCAATTCTGGTTATCGCTTCTCGGCCTTTTGGCTAAGATCAAGTGTAGTATCTGTTCTTATCAGTTTAATATCTGATACGTCCCCTATCTGGGGACCATATATTAAATGGATTTTTAGAACAGGGAGATGGAAAAAGAGCTTGCTCTGTCCACTCCACGCATTGACCTGGTATTGCAGTATCTCCAGGACCGGTGCACCCCTTCTTTAATGCAGTTTCTAAAATCAGAAAGAATTGAATTCAATGTTTTTTGTTCATTTTGCTTGTTTGTCGGATTTTGGGATGGACTCTTTGGCTTTGCTTTTCTTCTCCTCATTGGATTTTTCATGTTCAAAGTTGCAGAAGCCAGATTACAAGCTCATTTTGGTTCAACTTCAGCAACTGTGCATTGCATTGCCATGTAATGTGATGCAATGCTATCTTTCTAGCTCTCCCTTTTTACTTCCTTTTGGATAAACAGACATATTAGGCAAGCATTTTGGAGCTTTCACCTAAATAACTACAGGTGGTGAGATAAGCTGCACAATATAATTGACCTTTCAGTATATTGTTGCACACACACCATCTATTTAGCAAATGCCCTTGTTATCAACAGCAGCCTTTTAAACTCACCTGAGCTAACAGGTATGTGCGCTGGTTACTCTGCTGCGCTTAAAATTTCTTTTTTGGTTTGCTACAATGCCTTTTCTGAAACGTTGTCTCCTTCTGCTGGAACACTGACTTCTTTCATTTAATGCCTGCAGACTATAAAAGAGAACCCAACCCAAAAAGTTTGGTTGATTAGTCTGTGGCATTCTGTTAAACTGTTGCTTATGGCGGTCTCTGTGAGCTTCTCAGCGACATTCAGCCAGCCAGGTATCCTGCCTGCAGTAGATGGAATGTGGCAATGGAACGCTGGCTGCGCGTGTCATAATAGGCTCTGAGCCTTTATATACCTGTGCACAGCAGCAGCCACCTTCAGTCTGCTGCTGGACAGCCAGCAGCAGCAGCAGCAGGAGAGGTATGTAATCAGGAGCCCTCCTGCTAAGGGTAGACAGCTGCTCGTTCCACCCCACCCCCCGCCTTAATTGGTTCTCCTCCCTTCCAACGGTGTTGAGGCGGGTGGGAACAGCAGGGGGTGAAGGTGCTGTGTTTAAAGAGGTGGAGTTATGCAGATCTAAAACGCGTGGATTGCAGCAGCAGCAAGCCGAAAAGTGCAGGCATGTAAGGGATCTAGAGGTTGACAACATGTCTTCTTAACGGGAGTCCAGGAGCTCATCTCCACAAATGGACTTTTCAGGATCCTTGGGTGGCTCCGTAGTTTGAAACCAATTCTGGTTATCGCTTCTCGGCCTTTTGGCTAAGATCAAGTGTAGTATCTGTTCTTATCAGTTTAATATCTGATACGTCCCCTATCTGGGGACCATATATTAAATGGATTTTTAGAACAGGGAGATGGAAAAAGAGCTTGCTCTGTCCACTCCACGCATTGACCTGGTATTGCAGTATCTCCAGGACCGGTGCACCCCTTCTTTAATGCAGTTTCTAAAATCAGAAAGAATTGAATTCAATGTTTTTTGTTCATTTTGCTTGTTTGTTGGATTTTGGGATGGACTCTTTGGCTTTGCTTTTCTTCTCCTCATTGGATTTTTCATGTTCAAAGTTGCAGAAGCCAGATTACAAGCTCATTTTGGTTCAACTTCAGCAACTGTGCATTGCATTGCCATGTAATGTGATGCAATGCTATCTTTCTAGCTCTCCCTTTTTACTTCCTTTTGGATAAACAGACATATTAGGCAAGCATTTTGGAGCTTTCACCTAAATAACTACAGGTGGTGAGATAAGCTGCACAATATAATTGACCTTTCAGTATATTGTTGCACACACACCATCTATTTAGCAAATGCCCTTGTTATCAACAGCAGCCTTTTAAACTCACCTGAGCTAACAGGTATGTGCGCTGGTTACTCTGCTGCGCTTAAAATTTCTTTTTGGTTTGCTACAATGCCTTTTCTGAAACGTTGTCTCCTTCTGCTGGAACACTGACTTCTTTCATTTAATGCCTGCAGACTATAAAAGAGAACCCAACCCAAAAAGTTTGGTTGATTAGTCTGTGGCATTCTGTTAAACTGTTGCTTATGGCGGTCTCTGTGAGCTTCTCAGCGACATTCAGCCAGCCAGGTATCCTGCCTGCAGTAGATGGAATGTGGCAATGGAACGCTGGCTGCGCGTGTCATAATAGGCTCTGAGCCTTTATATACCTGTGCACAGCAGCAGCCACCTTCAGTCTGCTGCTGGACAGCCAGCAGCAGCAGCAGCAGGAGAGGTATGTAATCAGGAGCCCTCCTGCTAAGGGTAGACAGCTGCTCGTTCCACCCCACCCCCCGCCTTAATTGGTTCTCCTCCCTTCCAACGGTGTTGAGGCGGGTGGGAACAGCAGGGGGTGAAGGTGCTGTGTTTAAAGAGGTGGAGTTATGCAGATCTAAAACGCGTGGATTGCAGCAGCAGCAAGCCGAAAAGTGCAGGCATGTAAGGGATCTAGAGGTTGACAACATGTCTTCTTAACGGGAGTCCAGGAGCTCATCTCCACAAATGGACTTTTCAGGATCCTTGGGTGGCTCCGTAGTTTGAAACCAATTCTGGTTATCGCTTCTCGGCCTTTTGGCTAAGATCAAGTGTAGTATCTGTTCTTATCAGTTTAATATCTGATACGTCCCCTATCTGGGGACCATATATTAAATGGATTTTTAGAACAGGGAGATGGAAAAAGAGCTTGCTCTGTCCACTCCACGCATTGACCTGGTATTGCAGTATCTCCAGGACCGGTGCACCCCTTCTTTAATGCAGTTTCTAAAATCAGAAAGAATTGAATTCAATGTTTTTTGTTCAGTTTGCTTGTTTGTCGGATTTTGGGATGGACTCTTTAGCTTTGCTTTTCTTCTCCTCATTGGATTTTTCATGTTCAAAGTTGCAGAAGCCAGATTACAAGCTCATTTTGATTCAACTTCAGCAACTGTGCATTGCATTGCCATGTAATGTGATGCAATGCTATCTTTCTAGCTCTCCCTTTTTACTTCCTTTTGGATAAACAGACATATTAGGCAAGCATTTTGGAGCTTTCACCTAAATAACTACAGGTGGTGAGATAAGCTGCACAATATAATTGACCTTTCAGTATATTGTTGCACACACACCATCTATTTAGCAAATGCCCTTGTTATCAACAGCAGCCTTTTAAACTCACCTGAGCTAACAGGTATGTGCGCTGGTTACTCTGCTGCGCTTAAAATTTCTTTTTTGGTTTGCTACAATGCCTTTTCTGAAACGTTGTCTCCTTCTGCTGGAACACTGACTTCTTTCATTTAATGCCTGCAGACTATAAAAGAGAACCCAACCCAAAAAGTTTGGTTGATTAGTCTGTGGCATTCTGTTAAACTGTTGCTTATGGCGGTCTCTGTGAGCTTCTCAGCGACATTCAGCCAGCCAGGTATCCTGCCTGCAGTAGATGGAATGTGGCAATGGAACGCTGGCTGCGCGTGTCATAATAGGCTCTGAGCCTTTATATACCTGTGCACAGCAGCAGCCACCTTCAGTCTGCTGCTGGACAGCCAGCAGCAGCAGCAGCAGGAGAGGTATGTAATCAGGAGCCCTCCTGCTAAGGGTAGACAGCTGCTCGTTCCACCCCACCCCCCGCCTTAATTGGTTCTCCTCCCTTCCAACGGTGTTGAGGCGGGTGGGAACAGCAGGGGGTGAAGGTGCTGTGTTTAAAGAGGTGGAGTTATGCAGATCTAAAACGCGTGGATTGCAGCAGCAGCAAGCCGAAAAGTGCAGGCATGTAAGGGATCTAGAGGTTGACAACATGTCTTCTTAACGGGAGTCCAGGAGCTCATCTCCACAAATGGACTTTTCAGGATCCTTGGGTGGCTCCGTAGTTTGAAACCAATTCTGGTTATCGCTTCTCGGCCTTTTGGCTAAGATCAAGTGTAGTATCTGTTCTTATCAGTTTAATATCTGATACGTCCCCTATCTGGGGACCATATATTAAATGGATTTTTAGAACAGGAAGATGGAAAAAGAGCTTGCTCTGTCCACTCCACGCATTGACCTGGTATTGCAGTATCTCCAGGACCGGTGCACCCCTTCTTTAATGCAGTTTCTAAAATCAGAAAGAATTGAATTCAATGTTTTTTGTTCATTTTGCTTGTTTGTCGGATTTTGGGATGGACTCTTTGGCTTTGATTTTCTTCTCCTCATTGGATTTTTCATGTTCAAAGTTGCAGAAGCCAGATTACAAGCTCATTTTGGTTCAACTTCAGCAACTGTGCATTGCATTGCCATGTAATGTGATGCAATGCTATCTTTCTAGCTCTCCCTTTTTACTTCCTTTTGGATAAACAGACATATTAGGCAAGCATTTTGGAGCTTTCACCTAAATAACTACAGGTGGTGAGATAAGCTGCACAATATAATTGACCTTTCAGTATATTGTTGCACACACACCATCTATTTTGCAAATGCCCTTGTTATCAACAGCAGCCTTTTAAACTCACCTGAGCTAACAGGTATGTGCGCTGGTTACTCTGCTGCGCTTAAAATTTCTTTTTTGGTTTGCTACAATGCCTTTTCTGAAACGTTGTCTCCCTCTGCTGGAACACTGACTTCTTTCATTTAATGCCTGCAGACTATAAAAGAGAACCCAACCCAAAAAGTTTGGTTGATTAGTCTGTGGCATTCTGTTAAACTGTTGCTTATGGCGGTCTCTGTGAGCTTCTCAGCGACATTCAGCCAGCCAGGTATCCTGCCTGCAGTAGATGGAATGTGGCAATGGAACGCTGGCTGCGCGTGTCATAATAGGCTCTGAGCCTTTATATACCTGTGCACAGCAGCAGCCACCTTCAGTCTGCTGCTGGACAGCCAGCAGCAGCAGCAGGAGAGGTATGTAATCAGGAGCCCTCCTGCTAAGGGTAGACAGCTGCTCGTTCCACCCCACCCCCCGCCTTAATTGGTTCTCCTCCCTTCCAACGGTGTTGAGGCGGGTGGGAACAGCAGGGGGTGAAGGTGCTGTGTTTAAAGAGGTGGAGTTATGCAGATCTAAAACGCGTGGATTGCAGCAGCAGCAAGCCGAAAAGTGCAGGCATGTAAGGGATCTAGAGGTTGACAACATGTCTTCTTAACGGGAGTCCAGGAGCTCATCTCCACAAATGGACTTTTTAGGATCCTTGGGTGGCTCCGTAGTTTGAAACCAATTCTGGTTATCGCTTCTCGGCCTTTTGGCTAAGATCAAGTGTAGTATCTGTTCTTATCAGTTTAATATCTGATACGTCCCCTATCTGGGGACCATATATTAAATGGATTTTTAGAACAGGGAGATGGAAAAAGAGCTTGCTCTGTCCACTCCACGCATTGACCTGGTATTGCAGTATCTCCAGGACCGGTGCACCCCTTCTTTAATGCAGTTTCTAAAATCAGAAAGAATTGAATTCAATGTTTTTTGTTCATTTTGCTTGTTTGTCGGATTTTGGGATGGACTCTTTGGCTTTGCTTTTCTTCTCCTCATTGGATTTTTCATGTTCAAAGTTGCAGAAGCCAGATTACAAGCTCATTTTGGTTCAACTTCAGCAACTGTGCATTGCATTGCCATGTAATGTGATGCAATGCTATCTTTCTAGCTCTCCCTTTTTACTTCCTTTTGGATAAACAGACATATTAGGCAAGCATTTTGGAGCTTTCACCTAAATAACTACAGGTGGTGAGATAAGCTGCACAATATAATTGACCTTTCAGTATATTGTTGCACACACACCATCTATTTAGCAAATGCCCTTGTTATCAACAGCAGCCTTTTAAACTCACCTGAGCTAACAGGTATGTGCGCTGGTTACTCTGCTGCGCTTAAAATTTCTTTTTTGGTTTGCTACAATGCCTTTTCTGAAACGTTGTCTCCTTCTGCTGGAACACTGACTTCTTTCATTTAATGCCTGCAGACTATAAAAGAGAACCCAACCCAAAAAGTTTGGTTGATTAGTCTGTGGCATTCTGTTAAACTGTTGCTTATGGCGGTCTCTGTGAGCTTCTCAGCGACATTCAGCCAGCCAGGTATCCTGCCTGCAGTAGATGGAATGTGGCAATGGAACGCTGGCTGCGCGTGTCATAATAGGCTCTGAGCCTTTATATACCTGTGCACAGCAGCAGCCACCTTCAGTCTGCTGCTGGACAGCCAGCAGCAGCAGCAGCAGGAGAGGTATGTAATCAGGAGCCCTCCTGCTAAGGGTAGACAGCTGCTCGTTCCACCCCACCCCCCGCCTTAATTGGTTCTCCTCCCTTCCAACGGTGTTGAGGCGGGTGGGAACAGCAGGGGGTGAAGGTGCTGTGTTTAAAGAGGTGGAGTTATGCAGATCTAAAACGCGTGGATTGCAGCAGCAGCAAGCCGAAAAGTGCAGGCATGTAAGGGATCTAGAGGTTGACAACATGTCTTCTTAAAGGGAGTCCAGGAGCTCATCTCCACAAATGGACTTTTCAGGATCCTTGGGTGGCTCCGTAGTTTGAAACCAATTCTGGTTATCGCTTCTCGGCCTTTTGGCTAAGATCAAGTGTAGTATCTGTTCTTATCAGTTTAATATCTGATACGTCCCCTATCTGGGGACCATACATTAAATGGATTTTTAGAACAGGGAGATGGAAAAAAAGCTTGCTCTGTCCACTCCACGCATTGACCTGGTATTGCAGTATCTCCAGGACCGGTGCACCCCTTCTTTAATGCAGTTTCTAAAATCAGAAAGAATTGAATTCAATGTTTTTTGTTCATTTTGCTTGTTTGTCGGATTTTGGGATGGACTCTTTGGCTTTGCTTTTCTTCTCCTCATTGGATTTTTCATGTTCAAAGTTGCAGAAGCCAGATTACAAGCTCATTTTGGTTCAACTTCAGCAACTGTGCATTGCATTGCCATGTAATGTGATGCAATGCTATCTTTCTAGCTCTCCCTTTTTACTTCCTTTTGGATAAACAGACATATTAGGCAAGCATTTTGGAGCTTTCACCTAAATAACTACAGGTGGTGAGATAAGCTGCACAATATAATTGACCTTTCAGTATATTGTTGCACACACACCATCTATTTAGCAAATGCCCTTGTTATCAACAGCAGCCTTTTAAACTCACCTGAGCTAACAGGTATGTGCGCTGGTTACTCTGCTGCGCTTAAAATTTCTTTTTTGGTTTGCTACAATGCCTTTTCTGAAACGTTGTCTCCTTCTGCTGGAACACTGACTTCTTTCATTTAATGCCTGCAGACTATAAAAGAGAACCCAACCCAAAAAGTTTGGTTGATTAGTCTGTGGCATTCTGTTAAACTGTTGCTTATGGCGGTCTCTGTGAGCTTCTCAGCGACATTCAGCCAGCCAGGTATCCTGCCTGCAGTAGATGGAATGTGGCAATGGAACGCTGGCTGCGCGTGTCATAATAGGCTCTGAGCCTTTATATACCTGTGCACAGCAGCAGCCACCTTCAGTCTGCTGCTGGACAGCCAGCAGCAGCAGCAGCAGGAGAGGTATGTAATCAGGAGCCCTCCTGCTAAGGGTAGACAGCTGCTCGTTCCACCCCACCCCCCGCCTTAATTGGTTCTCCTCCCTTCCAACGGTGTTGAGGCGGGTGGGAACAGCAGGGGGTGAAGGTGCTGTGTTTAAAGAGGTGGAGTTATGCAGATCTAAAACGCGTGGATTGCAGCAGCAGCAAGCCGAAAAGTGCAGGCATGTAAGGGATCTAGAGGTTGACAACATGTCTTCTTAACAGGAGTCCAGGAGCTCATCTCCACAAATGGACTTTTCAGGATCCTTGGGTGGCTCCGTAGTTTGAAACCAATTCTGGTTATCGCTTCTCGGCCTTTTGGCTAAGATCAAGTGTAGTATCTGTTCTTATCAGTTTAATATCTGATACGTCCCCTATCTGGGGACCATATATTAAATGGATTTTTAGAACAGGGAGATGGAAAAAGAGCTTGCTCTGTCCACTCCACGCATTGACCTGGTATTGCAGTATCTCCAGGACCGGTGCACCCCTTCTTTAATGCAGTTTCTAAAATCAGAAAGAATTGAATTCAATGTTTTTTGTTCATTTTGCTTGTTTGTCGGATTTTGGGATGGACTCTTTGGCTTTGCTTTTCTTCTCCTCATTGGATTTTTCATGTTCAAAGTTGCAGAAGCCAGATTACAAGCTCATTTTGGTTCAACTTCAGCAACTGTGCATTGCATTGCCATGTAATGTGATGCAATGCTATCTTTCTAGCTCTCCCTTTTTACTTCCTTTTGGATAAACAGACATATTAGGCAAGCATTTTGGAGCTTTCACCTAAATAACTACAGGTGGTGAGATAAGCTGCACAATATAATTGACCTTTCAGTATATTGTTGCACACACACCATCTATTTAGCAAATGCCCTTGTTATCAACAGCAGCCTTTTAAACTCACCTGAGCTAACAGGTATGTGCGCTGGTTACTCTGCTGCGCTTAAAATTTCTTTTTTGGTTTGCTACAATGCCTTTTCTGAAACGTTGTCTCCTTCTGCTGGAACACTGACTTCTTTCATTTAATGCCTGCAGACTATAAAAGAGAACCCAACCCAAAAAGTTTGGTTGATTAGTCTGTGGCATTCTGTTAAACTGTTGCTTATGGCGGTCTCTGTGAGCTTCTCAGCGACATTCAGCCAGCCAGGTATCCTGCCTGCAGTAGATGGAATGTGGCAATGGAACGCTGGCTGCGCGTGTCATAATAGGCTCTGAGCCTTTATATACCTGTGCACAGCAGCAGCCACCTTCAGTCTGCTGCTGGACAGCCAGCAGCAGCAGCAGCAGGAGAGGTATGTAATCAGGAGCCCTCCTGCTAAGGGTAGACAGCTGCTCGTTCCACCCCACCCCCCGCCTTAATTGGTTCTCCTCCCTTCCAACGGTGTTGAGGCGGGTGGGAACAGCAGGGGGTGAAGGTGCTGTGTTTAAAGAGGTGGAGTTATGCAGATCTAAAACGCGTGGATTGCAGCAGCAGCAAGCCGAAAAGTGCAGGCATGTAAGGGATCTAGAGGTTGACAACATGTCTTCTTAAAGGGAGTCCAGGAGCTCATCTCCACAAATGGACTTTTCAGGATCCTTGGGTGGCTCCGTAGTTTGAAACCAATTCTGGTTATCGCTTCTCGGCCTTTTGGCTAAGATCAAGTGTAGTATCTGTTCTTATCAGTTTAATATCTGATACGTCCCCTATCTGGGGACCATATATTAAATGGATTTTTAGAACAGGGAGATGGAAAAAAAGCTTGCTCTGTCCACTCCACGCATTGACCTGGTATTGCAGTATCTCCAGGACCGGTGCACCCCTTCTTTAATGCAGTTTCTAAAATCAGAAAGAATTGAATTCAATGTTTTTTGTTCATTTTGCTTGTTTGTCGGATTTTGGGATGGACTCTTTGGCTTTGCTTTTCTTCTCCTCATTGGATTTTTCATGTTCAAAGTTGCAGAAGCCAGATTACAAGCTCATTTTGGTTCAACTTCAGCAACTGTGCATTGCATTGCCATGTAATGTGATGCAATGCTATCTTTCTAGCTCTCCCTTTTTACTTCCTTTTGGATAAACAGACATATTAGGCAAGCATTTTGGAGCTTTCACCTAAATAACTACAGGTGGTGAGATAAGCTGCACAATATAATTGACCTTTCAGTATATTGTTGCACACACACCATCTATTTAGCAAATGCCCTTGTTATCAACAGCAGCCTTTTAAACTCACCTGAGCTAACAGGTATGTGCGCTGGTTACTCTGCTGCGCTTAAAATTTCTTTTTTGGTTTGCTACAATGCCTTTTCTGAAACGTTGTCTCCTTCTGCTGGAACACTGACTTCTTTCATTTAATGCCTGCAGACTATAAAAGAGAACCCAACCCAAAAAGTTTGGTTGATTAGTCTGTGGCATTCTGTTAAACTGTTGCTTATGGCGGTCTCTGTGAGCTTCTCAGCGACATTCAGCCAGCCAGGTATCCTGCCTGCAGTAGATGGAATGTGGCAATGGAACGCTGGCTGCGCGTGTCATAATAGGCTCTGAGCCTTTATATACCTGTGCACAGCAGCAGCCACCTTCAGTCTGCTGCTGGACAGCCAGCAGCAGCAGCAGCAGGAGAGGTATGTAATCAGGAGCCCTCCTGCTAAGGGTAGACAGCTGCTCGTTCCACCCCACCCCCCGCCTTAATTGGTTCTCCTCCCTTCCAACGGTGTTGAGGCGGGTGGGAACAGCAGGGGGTGAAGGTGCTGTGTTTAAAGAGGTGGAGTTATGCAGATCTAAAACGCGTGGATTGCAGCAGCAGCAAGCCGAAAAGTGCAGGCATGTAAGGGATCTAGAGGTTGACAACATGTCTTCTTAACAGGAGTCCAGGAGCTCATCTCCACAAATGGACTTTTCAGGATCCTTGGGTGGCTCCGTAGTTTGAAACCAATTCTGGTTATCGCTTCTCGGCCTTTTGGCTAAGATCAAGTGTAGTATCTGTTCTTATCAGTTTAATATCTGATACGTCCCCTATCTGGGGACCATATATTAAATGGATTTTTAGAACAGGGAGATGGAAAAAGAGCTTGCTCTGTCCACTCCACGCATTGACCTGGTATTGCAGTATCTCCAGGACCGGTGCACCCCTTCTTTAATGCAGTTTCTAAAATCAGAAAGAATTGAATTCAATGTTTTTTGTTCATTTTGCTTGTTTGTCGGATTTTGGGATGGACTCTTTGGCTTTGCTTTTCTTCTCCTCATTGGATTTTTCATGTTCAAAGTTGCAGAAGCCAGATTACAAGCTCATTTTGGTTCAACTTCAGCAACTGTGCATTGCATTGCCATGTAATGTGATGCAATGCTATCTTTCTAGCTCTCCCTTTTTACTTCCTTTTGGATAAACAGACATATTAGGCAAGCATTTTGGAGCTTTCACCTAAATAACTACAGGTGGTGAGATAAGCTGCACAATATAATTGACCTTTCAGTATATTGTTGCACACACACCATCTATTTAGCAAATGCCCTTGTTATCAACAGCAGCCTTTTAAACTCACCTGAGCTAACAGGTATGTGCGCTGGTTACTCTGCTGCGCTTAAAATTTCTTTTTTGGTTTGCTACAATGCCTTTTCTGAAACGTTGTCTCCTTCTGCTGGAACACTGACTTCTTTCATTTAATGCCTGCAGACTATAAAAGAGAACCCAACCCAAAAAGTTTGGTTGATTAGTCTGTGGCATTCTGTTAAACTGTTGCTTATGGCGGTCTCTGTGAGCTTCTCAGCGACATTCAGCCAGCCAGGTATCCTGCCTGCAGTAGATGGAATGTGGCAATGGAACGCTGGCTGCGCGTGTCATAATAGGCTCTGAGCCTTTATATACCTGTGCACAGCAGCAGCCACCTTCAGTCTGCTGCTGGACAGCCAGCAGCAGCAGCAGCAGGAGAGGTATGTAATCAGGAGCCCTCCTGCTAAGGGTAGACAGCTGCTCGTTCCACCCCACCCCCCGCCTTAATTGGTTCTCCTCCCTTCCAACGGTGTTGAGGCGGGTGGGAACAGCAGGGGGTGAAGGTGCTGTGTTTAAAGAGGTGGAGTTATGCAGATCTAAAACGCGTGGATTGCAGCAGCAGCAAGCCGAAAAGTGCAGGCATGTAAGGGATCTAGAGGTTGACAACATGTCTTCTTAAAGGGAGTCCAGGAGCTCATCTCCACAAATGGACTTTTCAGGATCCTTGGGTGGCTCCGTAGTTTGAAACCAATTCTGGTTATCGCTTCTCGGCCTTTTGGCTCAGATCTGTAATGGGTCTAGTCATTTGGCTGTCTGTGCGTTAACTCTTGGCCCTGTGGCATCGCCATTTTATGGCTTAAGCCACTTGCTGCTATAAGGAGTTGGCCAGTAGACACGACTAGCGATAATGGGACGCATTCGATACGCTGGGCCCGGTGAGGCTCGAGTGAAGTTTGGAATCCAGATTGATGTGGAAGAAGGCAAAGAAGGAATCTTTACCCTCAGCTTCGTGGTGAAGGAGATTTTGTTTGGACTCCTTGAAGTGAAGAAGGAAGAAATCTTGTGCCTCCAGCAATTCAAAAGCAAGTATAATCTTGTATTTACTTCTATGGCTGTTTGCAACAATTTCTATGATTGTTTGAAAAAGAATCTGGACAATCAATATTTGGATGGGCTGACTTTTGTCATCTTGTATTGCTCCAAAGAGGTACCTCTGACTGTTTTCATGTACAACCCACATGTGGACTTGGCTTTGATTTATGCCTTTCTAAATAGGCACTGCTATATTACCAAGGTGGCAGTAAAAGTCATGAATGAGGAGGAACTATGGACCGGTAAATATCGTTTCATGGTCAAGTTCCGGGAAAGTCCTGATGAACCAGGGGGTATACATTATCCTCCATCAAATTTTTCCATTGGGAGTGAGCGGGGTTACCTGTTCTTCCCCAATGCGCCCAGGTTTTGTCGTCATTGTAGGAGGTATGGCCATACTCAGGAAGCATGCGACATCAGACAGATTATTTGCAGGAAGTGCAATGAGGTGGGTCATTCTTCCAATAATTGCAAAAATGAAATAGTCTGTAACCTCTGCGGAGAGAAGGGGCATGCCTTCAGAGACTGTATATTCCATCCTGGTTCATATGCGGGGGCAGCGGGAAGGGGAAGGAGAAGAAATGAATCTCCTGCACCCACAGCTACAACTCCGACTGCTCCAACTCCGACTGCTCCGATATCTACTCTGGCTTTCCTGGATGAGGAGGAGGCTCGGGTTGCTTTTCCAGAACTGGTTCGTGTGAATGTAAGAGGAAATATGGAGCTGGCACCTGAGCCACCGGTGCAGAGGGCCGCGTCTGTGGCTTCAGATGTCAGTGAGTCTGAGACGATAACTGATGATCGTATAGGCATGGAAGTGGCCCCGGTGGAGGATCTGGAGGCTGAAATTCCAGACATGATGGTTACATTGCAGGGGGAAGAGGAGTCTGATCTGACCAGAACACCGCATGTGGCCTGGAGCGATGTCGTTTCTGACCTTGAGGAGGATGGAGGTCAGGGGGACTTTGACCCCCAGCGGCAGGATTATAGTTCAGATGAAGATGGAGGCGCTTCAGTGAAGAAAAAGAAGAAAACTGAGCCATCCTTTTCCCCTTTAAGTGACTGCAGTGTGAGTCCAGCCCGGGTGTACCCTACTGCATCCGATCCCCAAGATGTGTCTTTTTTGGGGGAAGGCACAAACTACGATATCTGCACGTCCAGCGTCCTACCCCCAGAAGGGTTAGGATGATGTACAGGTGGGCATGTTGTCGTGACCTGCCACATCAAATTAATAGATGGGTGCCCAAGTTGCTCTCAGCATCTTGTCGCTAAATGTTCGGCTGATTAAATCTGAGTCGAGAAGAGTGGCAATTTTGGACTACTTGAGCAACTTGGATGCGGACGTATACTGTGTCCAGGAGTGTGGGATCTCCGATCCCTTAAGTGAAAATGCATGGCCTTTAGGTCAAAGTGTGTGGTCTGGTTCTGTATGTAATAAAAATTGTGGGGTAGGTGTTTTGGTGAAGGGTTATAGTGTTAAGATAGAAAGTTACATGGTGGTGGAGGCGGGGAGGTGTGTAATATGTGAGTTAAATTGTAGGGGGTGGAGGGTTAGGGTGGTAAATATGTATGCACCAATAGATAAAGGGGAGAGGCTGGAAATTTTTGAGAAATTATGTTTTTTTTTATCTGGCAAAATGCCAATAATTTTTGTTGGAGATTTCAATTGTGTGACGGAGGGGGATAAGATGGATGTTACAGGTAAAAGACTCAAGAGTCTTGTGGCGGATTTTTCCTTACAGGATGCTGCGGAAGTTTTTTTAGGTAATCCACCTCCTGCGACCTATAAGGCCGACAGGGGAGGCATAGAGTCTAGAATAGACCGTATCTTCTTTTCTTCACAAAATGTTATTTGTAGGAATTTCCAGCAGGAAGATGTTCCCTTCTCTGACCATGTGTGTTTGAGGGCACGTCTAGAAGGTAAGATTTCCTTTGTATATGGTGGTGGCGTGTGGAAACTTAATGTGCGTTTGCTGGAAGATAATAGGATCATGCGTGATTTTAGGCGAATGTATGTTAGGTGGAGGGATAAAAAAAGTGATTTCAGGAATGTGCTTGAGTGGTGGGACTGGATGAAGAGTGAGATTGTTTTTTTCTTTAGAAAAAGGGGCAGGAGGAAAGCAGCAATGAATAGAGCAAAATTTAATGATTTAAGCTCTAGACTGGAGTGGCTGAGGAAGTTAAGGATGATTGGAGTGGATGTGGATGTTTTGATGTGTCAAGTGAAAGAAGAGATTAAGAAATATATTGAGGGTAAAGGGAAAGAAATTATTTACCGTTCTAAGATTGAACATTTGGAGAAAAATGAGAAATGCACAAGGTTTTTTTTCAAAAAAGTTTTTGGGAAGAAAGTAGATATGGATGAGGTGGTGAATGGTGATGGGGTGTGTGTGAGTGGGAAGGATGTGATGCAGGAGGTGGTGTTGTTTTATAAGGAGTTGTATGGGGAAAAATGGGTTGATGATAGGATGTTGACTGATGCTTTGGGGTGTTTAGAAGGTTGTTTGGGTGAGGATGAACGTGAAATATTGGATGATGTAATTGTGTTGGATGAAGTTAAAAAAGTGGTGATGTCTGCGAGTAAGAATAAAACACCTGGGAAGGATGGACTGCCCGTGGAGTTATATGTTAAGGAATGGGACACGATGGGAAATGACTTATTGGAGGTGTGCCAGTATATGTTCACGGAGAATATGTTGAGTGAATCTATGAGAGATGGGGTGGTGGTTTTGGTTCATAAGAAAGGTGATAAAAAGGATTTGGGGAATTGGAGGCCAATCACCCTTTTGAATGCAGACTATAAGGTGTTTAGTAAATTGTTGGCTAGCCGGATGCGGGAAGTGATTGGCGGTGTGGTGGATGAAGATCAAGTGTGTGCAGTGCCTGGGAGAAGTATGACTGAAAATTTGGTGTTGTTGCGTGATGTGATTGGGGATTGTATGAGTCGTAAGCAGGAATGTTTGTTGTTTTCGGTTGATTTTGAAAAAGCTTTTGACCGTGTGTCACATAGCTTTATGTTTAAGGTTTTGTCTAAGATGGGTTATTCCAGGAATTTTGTAAACTGTGTTAGGAGTTTGTATTGTAATGTTTCAAGTGAATTTTTGGTGAATGGGTGGTTGAGTGAGAAAGTGAGAATTAAATCAGGAGTGCGTCAGGGGTGCCCTATGTCCCCTTTTTTGTTTATTAGTGTGATTGAAGTGTTGATGTGTATGGTTAGGAAGGATAAGGTTATGAGAGGTGTGATGATTCCTGGGAGTAATGGAAAGGATGTGAGAATTCTAGGTTACATGGATGATGTAGTGATTGTGAGTGGGAATATGGCTGCGATGAGTAGGGCAAGGTTGATATTAAGTTTGTTTTGTAGTGTCTCAGCTTTTAAGGTCAATTGGACTAAGAGTTCCTTTAAATGTTTTGGTGAGAGGAATGTACGGATGGATGGTGTGAGGTGTGAGGATGGTGCAATAAAGGTGCTTGGGATTAAGTTTAATGATGATTTGAAAGGAAATGAGAGTTGGGAAGATTGTGGGGTGAGAGTGGTGCGCAAGTTGAATTTTTGGCGAATGAGAGAATTAACTCTGACTGGGAAAGTTCTGATTATTAAGGCGGTTATTTTGCCTATTTTGTTGTTTGTTGCGAATGTATATCCTGCTGCTTTTAAGAAAATTAGGAAAACTGAGAAATTCATCTTTAATTTTCTTTGGGGAAGTCGCATGGAGAAATTGAAACGGGAATATGTCTATAAGTTATGTGTAAATGGTGGTTTGGATTTTCCAAATATTGATTTCTTTTTAGGGATTAGTTACGTGAAAATGGTGGTGGTGGTTCTAGGGAAAAGTAATAAGTGTGCTTATATGATGAAGTATTCGGCTGGATGGATGCTTTATGGCTTAAAGTGGGTCAAAAGGGATGCTAGAGTGCCTGTTGCTTTTAAGTGTCCTGTATGGTATGGTTGTGTTGAGAAATTTGTAAGGAAGTATGATTTGTTGTCCGTTAACATGAGTGATTTTAGGCAAAAGAAGAAAGTCATTAGGATGGTGCGTGAGCGTGAGGTGGTATGTAATATCAATGGGTTGAGAGGGGAGGAAGTAACCGAGATGTGGAGAAAATTAAGTATAGATGGTGTGACTAACAGACAGAGAGATATCGCTTGGATGATATTGCATGACATTTTGCCTGTTAGAGATGTGCAAAAGAAGAGGGATTTAGTTAAATCTGAGGTATGCCCGAGGGATGGATGTGGTTTGAGAGAGCATGTTAGACATATGGTATGGGATTGTGATTTTGCATATGATGTATGGAAGGGTATAGGGGGACTTTGCAAGGAATTGGTGGGTGTAAAGTATGTTAATTGGAAACTTGCTATGTTTGGGATGGGTGCATGTAGTAGAATTAAGGATAGGATTTTATGGTTGTTGGTGGTGTGTGTAATTGAAAGTTTGTGGGATGCGAGGAATTTGTTAGTTTTTAAAAGGAAGAAAATGTCAGTTAATGAATGTTTGAGATTGATTCTGTCACGTATGTATGTAATATACCTCTGGGATCAGGAACGTGGAAGTATTATAGATGCTGAAGGGATCTGGAAGTTTAAAAAGTGGAGGTTTTTGGTAAAGTTTAATTAGTAGTGTATAATGTACCTGATGATAAGGTTTGGTTTTATTTTTGATTATATACCAAGTGTGATGAAAGGCTAAGTGTCAATGAAAGGCTTTTGTAAGTCGATTTGATTGAGCTTATGCTCCGGCCTATCTGATTTGGTTAAAAAAAAAAAAAAAAAAAAAAAAAAATCTGTTCTTATCAGTTTAATATCTGATACGTCCCCTATCTGGGGACCATATATTAAATGGATTTTTAGAACAGGGAGATGGAAAAAGAGCTTGCTCTGTCCACTCCACGCATTGACCTGGTATTGCAGTATCTCCAGGACCGGTGCACCCCTTCTTTAATGCAGTTTCTAAAATCAGAAAGAATTGAATTCAATGTTTTTTGTTCATTTTGCTTGTTTGTCGGATTTTGGGATGGACTCTTTGGCTTTGCTTTTCTTCTCCTCATTGGATTTTTCATGTTCAAAGTTGCAGAAGCCAGATTACAAGCTCATTTTGGTTCAACTTCAGCAACTGTGCATTGCATTGCCATGTAATGTGATGCAATGCTATCTTTCTAGCTCTCCCTTTTTACTTCCTTTTGGATAAACAGACATATTAGGCAAGCATTTTGGAGCTTTCACCTAAATAACTACAGGTGGTGAGATAAGCTGCACAATATAATTGACCTTTCAGTATATTGTTGCACACACACCATCTATTTAGCAAATGCCCTTGTTATCAACAGCAGCCTTTTAAACTCACCTGAGCTAACAGGTATGTGCGCTGGTTACTCTGCTGCGCTTAAAATTTCTTTTTTGGTTTGCTACAATGCCTTTTCTGAAACGTTGTCTCCTTCTGCTGGAACACTGACTTCTTTCATTTAATGCCTGCAGACTATAAAAGAGAACCCAACCCAAAAAGTTTGGTTGATTAGTCTGTGGCATTCTGTTAAACTGTTGCTTATGGCGGTCTCTGTGAGCTTCTCAGCGACATTCAGCCAGCCAGGTATCCTGCCTGCAGTAGATGGAATGTGGCAATGGAACGCTGGCTGCGCGTGTCATAATAGGCTCTGAGCCTTTATATACCTGTGCACAGCAGCAGCCACCTTCAGTCTGCTGCTGGACAGCCAGCAGCAGCAGCAGCAGGAGAGGTATGTAATCAGGAGCCCTCCTGCTAAGGGTAGACAGCTGCTCGTTCCACCCCACCCCCCGCCTTAATTGGTTCTCCTCCCTTCCAACGGTGTTGAGGCGGGTGGGAACAGCAGGGGGTGAAGGTGCTGTGTTTAAAGAGGTGGAGTTATGCAGATCTAAAACGCGTGGATTGCAGCAGCAGCAAGCCGAAAAGTGCAGGCATGTAAGGGATCTAGAGGTTGACAACATGTCTTCTTAACGGGAGTCCAGGAGCTCATCTCCACAAATGGACTTTTCAGGATCCTTGGGTGGCTCCGTAGTTTGAAACCAATTCTGGTTATCGCTTCTCGGCCTTTTGGCTAAGATCAAGTGTAGTATCTGTTCTTATCAGTTTAATATCTGATATGTCCCCTATCTGGGGACCATATATTAAATGGATTTTTAGAACAGGGAGATGGAAAAAGAGCTTGCTCTGTCCACTCCACGCATTGACCTGGTATTGCAGTATCTCCAGGACCGGTGCACCCCTTCTTTAATGCAGTTTCTAAAATCAGAAAGAATTGAATTCAATGTTTTTTGTTCATTTTGCTTGTTTGTCGGATTTTGGGATGGACTCTTTGGCTTTGCTTTTCTTCTCCTCATTGGATTTTTCATGTTCAAAGTTGCAGAAGCCAGATTACAAGCTCATTTTGGTTCAACTTCAGCAACTGTGCATTGCATTGCCATGTAATGTGATGCAGTGCTATCTTTCTAGCTCTCCCTTTTTACTTCCTTTTGGATAAACAGACATATTAGGCAAGCATTTTGGAGCTTTCACCTAAATAACTACAGGTGGTGAGATAAGCTGCACAATATAATTGACCTTTCAGTATATTGTTGCACACACACCATCTATTTAGCAAATGCCCTTGTTATCAACAGCAGCCTTTTAAACTCACCTGAGCTAACAGGTATGTGCGCTGGTTACTCTGCTGCGCTTAAAATTTCTTTTTTGGTTTGCTACAATGCCTTTTCTGAAACGTTGTCTCCTTCTGCTGGAACACTGACTTCTTTCATTTAATGCCTGCAGACTATAAAAGAGAACCCAACCCAAAAAGTTTGGTTGATTAGTCTGTGGCATTCTGTTAAACTGTTGCTTATGGCGGTCTCTGTGAGCTTCTCAGCGACATTCAGCCAGCCAGGTATCCTGCCTGCAGTAGATGGAATGTGGCAATGGAACGCTGGCTGCGCGTGTCATAATAGGCTCTGAGCCTTTATATACCTGTGCACAGCAGCAGCCACCTTCAATCTGCTGCTGGACAGCCAGCAGCAGCAGCAGGAGAGGTATGTAATCAGGAGCCCTCCTGCTAAGGGTAGACAGCTGCTCGTTCCACCCCACCCCCCGCCTTAATTGGTTCTCCTCCCTTCCAACGGTGTTGAGGCGGGTGGGAACAGCAGGGGGTGAAGGTGCTGTGTTTAAAGAGGTGGAGTTATGCAGATCTAAAACGCGTGGATTGCAGCAGCAGCAAGCCGAAAAGTGCAGGCATGTAAGGGATCTAGAGGTTGACAACATGTCTTCTTAACGGGAGTCCAGGAGCTCATCTCCACAAATGGACTTTTCAGGATCCTTGGGTGGCTCCGTAGTTTGAAACCAATTCTGGTTATCGCTTCTCGGCCTTTTGGCTAAGATCAAGTGTAGTATCTTTCGAAAAGGCGGTTTTGGATGTTGGCCGCCCTAGTAGATTGATACATTATGCACACTGGGGTTTAGGCGCTTGTTAGTACGCCAGTTGGCTAATATAGTCATCTGGTGGAAAGCATGGCCCCCCAGGATCGACGCCATTGGGCCGGGGAAGATCGAAAGCCCGAAGTGTGAAGTGCCCCAGGAGTGGTGACCCTGGGGTGCCTTAACTCACTGGGATTGGGAACCCCACTTGAGTTTATGGCACATTTGCACTAGCACTTCAATATTTCTTTCTTCACACACACCCTTATTCCGGGCCTTCTGGCCTTAGGATGGGGAATTTTTCAATTCCCGGTCGAAGGTCCGGGCAGTATTATACTGTGAAACCTTCACTATTTATTTAATTTTTTTTGTCACTGTGTGTCCACTTTTTCACGTGTGTCCACGTCCTTACTAGGATTTTGTCGGGATGCGGTTCCCTTACGGGTTCCTCTCTTGGCAGGTCTAGGGGGGGAGTGTGTGGCCATCAGGTTCCGCTCCCCCCTGAACCCCCCTGGCTCTTCTCTTTCGGGAGGAGAGCATTGTTGGCTCCCCTCTTCCGGGAGGGGAGCACAGTCTTTGGCTCCCAGTGCCTTGCTCGGGTGAGAACTCGGGCAGGTATTGGGGGTAAGATTGGGTCGCCTCTGGCTCCGGCTGGAGGTGGCTATTTGTCCCTGTTCCTCGCTGTGGCCTTCTGGCTCGGAGGGACGGGGAATGGTTTGGGGGACCCTTCTCCTTTTGGAGAGGGTTTTAAGAAGACCAGCATCCTAGTGCACTTTTTTTGTGGCACTTGTCACTTTTTTAAGCGCACTCGGGTTTTGTACACGAATTCGGGCTTTCAATAGAAAAAAAAAAATCTGTTCTTATCAGTTTAATATCTGATACGTCCCCTATCTGGGGACCATATATTAAATGGATTTTTAGAACAGGGAGATGGAAAAAGAGCTTGCTCTGTCCACTCCACGCATTGACCTGGTATTGCAGTATCTCCAGGACCGGTGCACCCCTTCTTTAATGCAGTTTCTAAAATCAGAAAGAATTGAATTCAATGTTTTTTGTTCATTTTGCTTGTTTGTCGGATTTTGGGATGGACTCTTTGGCTTTGCTTTTCTTCTCCTCATTGGATTTTTCATGTTCAAAGTTGCAGAAGCCAGATTACAAGCTCATTTTGGTTCAACTTCAGCAACTGTGCATTGCATTGCCATGTAATGTGATGCAATGCTATCTTTCTAGCTCTCCCTTTTTACTTCCTTTTGGATAAACAGACATATTAGGCAAGCATTTTGGAGCTTTCACCTAAATAACTACAGGTGGTGAGATAAGCTGCACAATATAATTGACCTTTCAGTATATTGTTGCACACACACCATCTATTTAGCAAATGCCCTTGTTATCAACAGCAGCCTTTTAAACTCACCTGAGCTAACAGGTATGTGCGCTGGTTACTCTGCTGCGCTTAAAATTTCTTTTTTGGTTTGCTACAATGCCTTTTCTGAAACGTTGTCTCCTTCTGCTGGAACACTGACTTCTTTCATTTAATGCCTGCAGACTATAAAAGAGAACCCAACCCAAAAAGTTTGGTTGATTAGTCTGTGGCATTCTGTTAAACTGTTGCTTATGGCGGTCTCTGTGAGCTTCTCAGCGACATTCAGCCAGCCAGGTATCCTGCCTGCAGTAGATGGAATGTGGCAATGGAACGCTGGCTGCGCGTGTCATAATAGGCTCTGAGCCTTTATATACCTGTGCACAGCAGCAGCCACCTTCAGTCTGCTGCTGGACAGCCAGCAGCAGCAGCAGCAGGAGAGGTATGTAATCAGGAGCCCTCCTGCTAAGGGTAGACAGCTGCTCGTTCCACCCCACCCCCCGCCTTAATTGGTTCTCCTCCCTTCCAACGGTGTTGAGGCGGGTGGGAACAGCAGGGGGTGAAGGTGCTGTGTTTAAAGAGGTGGAGTTATGCAGATCTAAAACGCGTGGATTGCAGCAGCAGCAAGCCGAAAAGTGCAGGCATGTAAGGGATCTAGAGGTTGACAACATGTCTTCTTAACGGGAGTCCAGGAGCTCATCTCCACAAATGGACTTTTCAGGATCCTTGGGTGGCTCCGTAGTTTGAAACCAATTCTGGTTATCGCTTCTCGGCCTTTTGGCTAAGATCAAGTGTAGTATCTGTTCTTATCAGTTTAATATCTGATACGTCCCCTATTTGGGGACCATATATTAAATGGATTTTTAGAACAGGGAGATGGAAAAAGAGCTTGCTCTGTCCACTCCACGCATTGACCTGGTATTGCAGTATCTCCAGGACCGGTGCACCCCTTCTTTAATGCAGTTTCTAAAATCAGAAAGAATTGAATTCAATGTTTTTTGTTCATTTTGCTTGTTTGTCGGATTTTGGGATGGACTCTTTGGCTTTGCTTTTCTTCTCCTCATTGGATTTTTCATGTTCAAAGTTGCAGAAGCCAGATTACAAGCTCATTTTGGTTCAACTTCAGCAACTGTGCATTGCATTGCCATGTAATGTGATGCAATGCTATCTTTCTAGCTCTCCCTTTTTACTTCCTTTTGGATAAACAGACATATTAGGCAAGCATTTTGGAGCTTTCACCTAAATAACTACAGGTGGTGAGATAAGCTGCACAATATAATTGACCTTTCAGTATATTGTTGCACACACACCATCTATTTAGCAAATGCCCTTGTTATCAACAGCAGCCTTTTAAACTCACCTGAGCTAACAGGTATGTGCGCTGGTTACTCTGCTGCGCTTAAAATTTCTTTTTTGGTTTGCTACAATGCCTTTTCTGAAACATTGTCTCCTTCTGCTGGAACACTGACTTCTTTCATTTAATGCCTGCAGACTATAAAAGAGAACCCAACCCAAAAAGTTTGGTTGATTAGTCTGTGGCATTCTGTTAAACTGTTGCTTATGGCGGTCTCTGTGAGCTTCTCAGCGACATTCAGCCAGCCAGGTATCCTGCCTGCAGTAGATGGAATGTGGCAATGGAACGCTGGCTGCGCGTGTCATAATAGGCTCTGAGCCTTTATATACCTGTGCACAGCAGCAGCCACCTTCAGTCTGCTGCTGGACAGCCAGCAGCAGCAGCAGCAGGAGAGGTATGTAATCAGGAGCCCTCCTGCTAAGGGTAGACAGCTGCTCGTTCCACCCCACCCCCCGCCTTAATTGGTTCTCCTCCCTTCCAACGGTGTTGAGGCGGGTGGGAACAGCAGGGGGTGAAGGTGCTGTGTTTAAAGAGGTGGAGTTATGCAGATCTAAAACGCGTGGATTGCAGCAGCAGCAAGCCGAAAAGTGCAGGCATGTAAGGGATCTAGAGGTTGACAACATGTCTTCTTAACGGGAGTCCAGGAGCTCATCTCCACAAATGGACTTTTCAGGATCCTTGGGTGGCTCCGTAGTTTGAAACCAATTCTGGTTATCGCTTCTCGGCCTTTTGGCTAAGATCAAGTGTAGTATCTGTTCTTATCAGTTTAATATCTGATACATCCCCTATCTGGGGACCATATATTAAATGGATTTTTAGAACAGGGAGATGGAAAAAGAGCTTGCTCTGTCCACTCCACGCATTGACCTGGTATTGCAGTATCTCCAGGACCGGTGCACCCCTTCTTTAATGCAGTTTCTAAAATCAGAAAGAATTGAATTCAATGTTTTTTGTTCATTTTGCTTGTTTGTCGGATTTTGGGATGGACTCTTTGGCTTTGCTTTTCTTCTCCTCATTGGATTTTTCATGTTCAAAGTTGCAGAAGCCAGATTACAAGATCATTTTGGTTCAACTTCAGCAACTGTGCATTGCATTGCCATGTAATGTGATGCAATGCTATCTTTCTAGCTCTCCCTTTTTACTTCCTTTTGGATAAACAGACATATTAGGCAAGCATTTTGGAGCTTTCACCTAAATAACTACAGGTGGTGAGATAAGCTGCACAATATAATTGACCTTTCAGTATATTGTTGCACACACACCATCTATTTAGCAAATGCCCTTGTTATCAACAGCAGCCTTTTAAACTCACCTGAGCTAACAGGTATGTGCGCTGGTTACTCTGCTGCGCTTAAAATTTCTTTTTTGGTTTGCTACAATGCCTTTTCTGAAACGTTGTCTCCTTCTGCTGGAACACTGACTTCTTTCATTTAATGCCTGCAGACTATAAAAGAGAACCCAACCCAAAAAGTTTGGTTGATTAGTCTGTGGCATTCTGTTAAACTGTTGCTTATGGCGGTCTCTGTGAGCTTCTCAGCGACATTCAGCCAGCCAGGTATCCTGCCTGCAGTAGATGGAATGTGGCAATGGAACGCTGGCTGCGCGTGTCATAATAGGCTCTGAGCCTTTATATACCTGTGCACAGCAGCAGCCACCTTCAGTCTGCTGCTGGACAGCCAGCAGCAGCAGCAGCAGGAGAGGTATGTAATCAGGAGCCCTCCTGCTAAGGGTAGACAGCTGCTCGTTCCACCCCACCCCCCGCCTTAATTGGTTCTCCTCCCTTCCAACGGTGTTGAGGCGGGTGGGAACAGCAGGGGGTGAAGGTGCTGTGTTTAAAGAGGTGGAGTTATGCAGATCTAAAACGCGTGGATTGCAGCAGCAGCAAGCCGAAAAGTGCAGGCATGTAAGGGATCTAGAGGTTGACAACATGTCTTCTTAACGGGAGTCCAGGAGCTCATCTCCACAAATGGACTTTTCAGGATCCTTGGGTGGCTCCGTAGTTTGAAACCAATTCTGGTTATCGCTTCTCGGCCTTTTGGCTAAGATCAAGTGTAGTATCTGTTCTTATCAGTTTAATATCTGATACGTCCCCTATCTGGGGACCATATATTAAATGGATTTTTAGAACAGGGAGATGGAAAAAGAGCTTGCTCTGTCCACTCCACGCATTGACCTGGTATTGCAGTATCTCCAGGACCGGTGCACCCCTTCTTTAATGCAGTTTCTAAAATCAGAAAGAATTGAATTCAATGTTTTTTGTTCATTTTGCTTGTTTGTCGGATTTTGGGATGGACTCTTTGGCTTTGCTTTTCTTCTCCTCATTGGATTTTTCATGTTCAAAGTTGCAGAAGCCAGATTACAAGCTCATTTTGGTTCAACTTCAGCAACTGTGCATTGCATTGCCATGTAATGTGATGCAATGCTATCTTTCTAGCTCTCCCTTTTTACTTCCTTTTGGATAAACAGACATATTAGGCAAGCATTTTGGAGCTTTCACCTAAATAACTACAGGTGGTGAGATAAGCTGCACAATATAATTGACCTTTCAGTATATTGTTGCACACACACCATCTATTTAGCAAATGCCCTTGTTATCAACAGCAGCCTTTTAAACTCACCTGAGCTAACAGGTATGTGCGCTGGTTACTCTGCTGCGCTTAAAATTTCTTTTTTGGTTTGCTACAATGCCTTTTCTGAAACGTTGTCTCCTTCTGCTGGAACACTGACTTCTTTCATTTAATGCCTGCAGACTATAAAAGAGAACCCAACCCAAAAAGTTTGGTTGATTAGTCTGTGGCATTCTGTTAAACTGTTGCTTATGGCGGTCTCTGTGAGCTTCTCAGCGACATTCAGCCAGCCAGGTATCCTGCCTGCAGTAGATGGAATGTGGCAATGGAACGCTGGCTGCGCGTGTCATAATAGGCTCTGAGCCTTTATATACCTGTGCACAGCAGCAGCCACCTTCAGTCTGCTGCTGGACAGCCAGCAGCAGCAGCAGCAGGAGAGGTATGTAATCAGGAGCCCTCCTGCTAAGGGTAGACAGCTGCTCGTTCCACCCCACCCCCCGCCTTAATTGGTTCTCCTCCCTTCCAACGGTGTTGAGGCGGGTGGGAACAGCAGGGGGTGAAGGTGCTGTGTTTAAAGAGGTGGAGTTATGCAGATCTAAAACGCGTGGATTGCAGCAGCAGCAAGCCGAAAAGTGCAGGCATGTAAGGGATCTAGAGGTTGACAACATGTCTTCTTAACGGGAGTCCAGGAGCTCATCTCCACAAATGGACTTTTCAGGATCCTTGGGTGGCTCCGTAGTTTGAAACCAATTCTGGTTATCGCTTCTCGGCCTTTTGGCTAAGATCAAGTGTAGTATCTGTTCTTATCAGTTTAATATCTGATACGTCCCCTATCTGGGGACCATATATTAAATGGATTTTTAGAACAGGGAGATGGAAAAAGAGCTTGCTCTGTCCACTCCACGCATTGACCTGGTATTGCAGTATCTCCAGGACCGGTGCACCCCTTCTTTAATGCAGTTTCTAAAATCAGAAAGAATTGAATTCAATGTTTTTTGTTCATTTTGCTTGTTTGTCGGATTTTGGGATGGACTCTTTGGCTTTGCTTTTCTTCTCCTCATTGGATTTTTCATGTTCAAAGTTGCAGAAGCCAGATTACAAGATCATTTTGGTTCAACTTCAGCAACTGTGCATTGCATTGCCATGTAATGTGATGCAATGCTATCTTTCTAGCTCTCCCTTTTTACTTCCTTTTGGATAAACAGACATATTAGGCAAGCATTTTGGAGCTTTCACCTAAATAACTACAGGTGGTGAGATAAGCTGCACAATATAATTGACCTTTCAGTATATTGTTGCACACACACCATCTATTTAGCAAATGCCCTTGTTATCAACAGCAGCCTTTTAAACTCACCTGAGCTAACAGGTATGTGCGCTGGTTACTCTGCTGCGCTTAAAATTTCTTTTTTGGTTTGCTACAATGCCTTTTCTGAAACGTTGTCTCCTTCTGCTGGAACACTGACTTCTTTCATTTAATGCCTGCAGACTATAAAAGAGAACCCAACCCAAAAAGTTTGGTTGATTAGTCTGTGGCATTCTGTTAAACTGTTGCTTATGGCGGTCTCTGTGAGCTTCTCAGCGACATTCAGCCAGCCAGGTATCCTGCCTGCAGTAGATGGAATGTGGCAATGGAACGCTGGCTGCGCGTGTCATAATAGGCTCTGAGCCTTTATATACCTGTGCACAGCAGCAGCCACCTTCAGTCTGCTGCTGGACAGCCAGCAGCAGCAGCAGCAGGAGAGGTATGTAATCAGGAGCCCTCCTGCTAAGGGTAGACAGCTGCTCGTTCCACCCCACCCCCCGCCTTAATTGGTTCTCCTCCCTTCCAACGGTGTTGAGGCGGGTGGGAACAGCAGGGGGTGAAGGTGCTGTGTTTAAAGAGGTGGAGTTATGCAGATCTAAAACGCGTGGATTGCAGCAGCAGCAAGCCGAAAAGTGCAGGCATGTAAGGGATCTAGAGGTTGACAACATGTCTTCTTAACGGGAGTCCAGGAGCTCATCTCCACAAATGGACTTTTCAGGATCCTTGGGTGGCTCCGTAGTTTGAAACCAATTCTGGTTATCGCTTCTCGGCCTTTTGGCTGAGAGCAAGTGCTTCACAGCAGGAGGTTTCAGTTGAAGGGCACTCAGGTACCCCTCTCCTTGGCCTGGCAGGATCGTCCACTTCGGTGGGCTTCACCTGCCTGCTGCTATTAGGGAGAGGGATTAGTCCTAGGGTAACGGGCAGCGATCCCCCAGCCTTCAGGTGCTTTATCTCAAAGCTCTGAAGGCGCAGATTGCAGGCGGTTGCAATTTGCATTTTGTTGCGCCATACCATGGAGGTTGACCCCAACCTCGTGCCTCTATATGCGAGGCTTAAGAACACCATAAGGGTCCGATTTACGGCTGGTGGTTCCGATATACGGAATCTGGGATATGTAGTCCAGGACGTGCTTGAGAAACTGCTCCACGTCAGAACCAACGAAATCCTTTCTATCCAGGATTATCCTCGACGTGGAGATTATGATGTAACCTTTACTGGCGAAGGTATTTTCAAAGATGTTTTGTCCAGAGTTAAGTTGGTAGAAAATAGCCCTGGTCTAAAAGGGATTCAGATCATCGAGCACGTCCTGGATGAGGTAAAGATGGTGGTTGTGAAAATCTTCTCACCCTTCATAACAGCACCAGAGGTTATTTCCTTTTTGTCAGTTTATTTTAAAAGTGTGAAATTGATTGGGAAAGTGTTGAATGAGTTTAACATCTGGACCTCAAAATGGAAGTTTTTAGTAAAATGTGAAAGAGACCCTAAATTCCCTGGAGGTGTGAGACTTCCTCCAGCTCGATTTAAAATAGGGCAAACTAATGGGGATTTTTTTTTCTCAGGAATGCCACTTTTCTGTAGGTATTGTGGTCTCTATGGGCACTCTAAGGATAGTTGTGGTGCCACTTGTAGAAATTGTGCCAGTACTGAACATGACACAAAGGAGTGCCCAAATGAAAAAAAATGCTCTTTTTGTCGGACACCTGGTCATTTCTATTTTTCTTGCCCTCACAGGTTCAGAGAGGATGAACAAAAACAAAAGGAGAAGTCCAAGACATCCGGGAATGGACGGGCCAATCAGACCACCCCTCAGGAGGAGGAGCAACAACCTGGAGCCTCGGGAGGTGATAAGGGCGCTTCAACTAGTAACAATCCCTCCGAGTCAATGACAGGTAACTCACAGGAGCCCAGGAGCTGGCTGAAAGACCATAAGGAGGCTAAAAGGAAGGCTGAGAAAGATCATAAAGGGGCGGTCGGTAAGGCCAAAAAAGAGCGCCAAAAGGCTGACACCGAGCCCAAAATTCCCACTGGGTCTCACGAGAGCGAGGGCGGTACGTGGCATTTGGTGAGGTCTCATAATAAGAAAAAGAATGGTTCCGTGGAGGTGGCTAATAGGGAGGAGATGGATACATCCCCTCACGGGGGTGTAGACTCTGGAATCCCGAGGTCCCGGGGCTCTGCTGCTCCAGGTGGGGCCCCGAACCTGGCTGCCTCCGGGGACTCTGAGGCTCCGCCATGTGCGCAGCCTGCCCCTGTGTTACGACCCTCTGCGGGTCAGCAGGGGAGTGCGGAGCCTCTCGGAGACCCACCTGACGAGGACCTAAATGGTCAGCCTATGGAGACCCAGTGTAACCTTTCTCTCAATATCCTTCCGAGCTACACCCCAGTAGCGTCGGGTCTTAATTTAAGTGAATGTTCCTTCTCCGATGATGAAGACTCTTTGATAACGGTGGATTCAGAAGAGGGCGTTGGTGAAAGTCCAAGTGGTCTGATCCGTCCATCGGATAGGTAAAGTCCAGTTTTTGTTTCTTCCTAACCATTTGTTATGATGGCTGACATTAGTGGTGTTTCCCTCAATGTGAGAGGCATAGGATCCAAGACCAGAAGAGCTACTGTTTTACATTTTTTAACCTGTTTTACAGCTTCTGTTTTCTTTTTACAAGAATGTCATATCCCTCATAAGATTTCTTACAAAAAATATAAGGAAGAGTGGAAACATGGTCCATCGGTCTGGTCTGGATCAAATGCAACCGGATCAGCCGGGGTAGCTATACTTTTTAAGGGAAATGTGTCTATTGATTTTATCCAAGATATTTTACCGGGTCGTATTCTTTTAGTTAAGGCTTTTATTGATGGGACAAGATGGCAGTTTTTAAATTTTTATGGGTCACCTGATAAAAATGAAAGGGCTGATATGCTGGAAATTTTACCTTTATTTATTAACATTTCTGAACCTTTTATCCTGGCAGGTGATTTTAATTGTATTTTAAAAGGCGAAAGCCGACGCTCCGGTTCCGTGAGTAGAAATTATGACAAAACGTCTGGAATGTTAAGCAATATTATAAATGATTGTAAATTAACTGATGTGTATAAAGAATGTAACAAGGATAGCCCTATAGACGCTGGTTTCACCTGGAGCAATTCTACATGTAGCTCCAGGATAGATTTTGTTTTAGGTTCAGAAAAAATACTGCCAGTGAAATGTGAAGTTTTAACTAATATTCTCTCAGATCACAAGGTTTTATCTTTTAGAGTGAGGATTAATGGAAAGAAGAAATGTGGTAAGAAATCTTGGAAATTGAATGTGTCCCTTTTAAAAGATCCACAAATTTTATCGGATTTTATTGAGTTTTATGTAAACTGTAGAAAAAGGAAAAACCCCAATATTTCTTTTAGCTCCTGGTGGGATAGAATGAAAATAAACATTAAAGATTTCTTTATAAAGAAAAGCATACAAAAAGCTAAAGAAAAGTTTGAGATCTATAATTTTCTTAATATCAGGTTACAGACATTGTACAAATTCAAAGACAATGGTCTGGATGTAGGTAATGATATATTGAGTCTTAAAGGAGAAATTTCAAAGTGGTTGGAACAAAAAGGAAAAGAACTGATTTTTCGTTCAAAGGTAAAACACGTAGAAGAGGATGAGACTTGTTCCAGGTATTTTTTTAAGAAAAACAAACAGGCGAAAACAATAATTGATAACATAGATGGAGATAATAATATCAACGTTATATTGGATAAGGTAAATGTCTATTTTAATGATCTTTTTAATGTAAAAACTGTAGACCATGATTTAATACACACTTTCCTGGGGGAGATCAAGTCCACCCTAGATGCTGATGCCCAAAGTTTTTTATCCCAACCTCTATGTGAGGAAGAGATTTTAGAAACCATGAAGAGTTTTAAAAATGGTAAAGTGCCCGGCCCTGATGGTATCCCCATAGAGTTTTATATAAGTTTTTATGATATTTTAAAAGATGATTTGTTTAATTTGTTTTCCGAAGTTTTTAATAATAAGGTTTTACTCAACTCATGGAAGAAAGGTGAGGTATCACTACTATACAAAAAAGGTGACAAAACGGATCTTAAAAACTGGAGGCCGATAACTCTTTTAAATAGTGATTACAAAATTATGGCTAAGATCTGTGCAAATCGGTTGAAAAAGGTGATACATAAAGTAATTCATGCAAATCAGGTATGCGGGGTACCTGGGCGTAGTATCTGGGACAATTTAAACCTGGTGAAAGATTGTATTGAAGATGTAAAAACCAGAAAGACAAAGATGTCAATCCTAGCGGTGGATTTTGAGAAAGCTTTTGACCGCGTGTCTCATTTTTATCTTTTTAAAGTTTTAGAAAAAATGGGCATTCCGGGTGGGTTTTTATTGTCTCTTAAAGCTTTTTATAATGATTGTACGAGTAAGATTTTAGTTAATGGTTTTAAAACAAAAGAGGTAGTTTTAAAATCAGGGGTGAAGCAGGGTTGCCCTTTGTCCCCCCTGCTTTTTATATGTGCTATAGAACCCCTTTTATGTACAATACGCCGGGATAAGCAAATATGTGGAGTACCCTTACCCGGAGGGAACGGTCTACAAGTTAAAGTTGTAAGCTATATGGATGATGTAGCAGTGTTTGGATGTGATGTACCTTCAATACAAAAAACGATAAGCCAAATTCAGTCTTTTTGTACAGTTTCCGGTTTTAAAATTAATCTTACTAAATGTAATATTTTAAATGTCGGGGGGATGAGTTTACATGATGTACCAATTGAAGTTACAGATTCCATTACTATTTTAGGTGTTTCTTTTAATGAATCTAATAATGGTTTTAATAGCTGGGATGCGGCAGCACAGAAAATTAATCAGAAAATCTGCATGTGGAATATGAGAAAGCTGTCAATGGAAGGTAAAGTTCTGATTGTAAAAATGGTGATATTACCTATCCTGTTATATCTTAGTTTGGTGTTCCCCCCTCCTACAAATTTGTTGAAACGAATTACAAAAGTATGTTTTACCTTTTTTTGGGGCTCAAAAATGGAGAAACTCAAAAGAGAAATTGTGACAAAGCCAAAGGTTAAAGGTGGGAAAGATTTCCCTGTTTTAGATAAGTTTCTTTTAATACATTTTTTCTGTTTCTGTTTTAAAACCCTTTTTAAAGATAATTACCTTTCCTATTTTATGCGTTTTAACACTGGTTTTCTCATGAGAAGGTTTGGTTGGTTTGAAACGGTTTTATCCTTTCCTTATGCTTTTAACCTACCTGCACATTATGAGATTTTAAAGAAAATTATTCTTGATTTTAATTTGAATAAGAAACAGACAGGGGATCTATGTAACAGCAAGACACTACTCAAACAAATTAGTACTGATGTGACGTTGTGTGATATTGAACGTTATGATGATGACAAAACTGTACACATATGGAAAATGATTAACGCCCCTTATCTTTTTAATGTACAGAAAGACATGTCTTGGAGCTGCGCACACCACTGTCTTCCTTGCCGGGCATTCCAGTACAGAAGAGGTTTTGTGAGGTCTGCCATCTGCCCAAGAGAAGGTTGTCAAGAAGAAGAGACAGTGAAGCATCTTTTATGGACTTGTGCTTTTGCTAAAGAGTTCTGGAGAAGATTAATCCCCCTGCTGGAGAAAATGGAGGACCTCAAGGACTTTAATTTTGCATCAGTGTTATATGGTCTTCTGGAATGCCCAACAATGGACCAAAAAATAATGGCGTGGAAGACAGTGAATTGTGCCAAGATAGCGCTCTGGAATGCTAGAAATATTGCTGTTTTTAAACATGAAATGTTACCAGTACAGTCATGGCCAAAAGTATTGAGAATGAGACAAATAGTAATTTTTCCAAAGTTTACTGCTTCATTTTTTGTAATGGCAATTTGCATATACTCCTGAATGTCAAAGAGTGATCAGCTTAACAGCAATTATTGCAAAGTCAATATTTGTCCAGAAAATGAACTTTAACCCCCAAAACACATTTCAACCTCATTGCAGTCCTGCTTTAAAAGGAGCAGCTAACATTGTTTTAGTGATTGATCCATTCACACAGGTGTGGGTGTTAATGAGGACAGGGCTGGTGATCAATCAGTCATGATTAAGTAAGAATGACATCACTGGACACTTTAAAAGGAGGCTGGTTCTTGGTATCATTGTTTCTCTTCAGTTAACCATGGTTATCTCTAAAGAAACACGTGCAGCCATCATTGCACTGCACAAAAATGGCCTAACAGGGAAGAGTATCGCAGCTACAAAGATTGCACCTCAGTCAACAATCTATCGCATCATCAAGAACTTCAAGGAGAGAGCTTCCATTGTTGTCAAAAAGGCTCCAGGGCGCCCAAGAAAGACCAGCAAGTGCCAAGACCGTATCTTAAAACTGTTTCAGCTGCGGGATCGGACTACCAGCAGTGCCGAGCTTGCTCAGGAATGGCAGCAGGCTGGTGTGAGTGCTTCTGCACGCACTGTGAGGCGGAGACACTTTGAGCAAGGGCTGGTTTCAAGGAGGGCAGCAAAGAAGCCACTTCTCTCCAGAAAAAACATCAGGGATCGACTGATATTCTGCAAAAGGTACAGGGAGTGGACTGCTGAGGACTGGGGCAAAGTCATTTTCTCTGATGAATCCCCTTTTCGATTGTTTGGGACATCTGGAAAACAGCTTATTCGGAGAAGAAGAGGTGAGCGCTACCACCAGTCTTGTCTCATGCCAACTGTAAAGCATCCTGAAACCATTCATGTGTGGGGTTGCTTCTCAGCCAAGGGAATCGGCTCACTCACAGTCTTGCCTAAAAACACAGCCATGAATAAAGAATGGTACCAGAATGTCCTCCAAGAGCAACTTCTCCCAACCATCCAAGAGCAGTTTGGCGCCCAACAATGCCTTTTCCAGCATGATGGAGCACCTTGCCATAAAGCAAAGGTGATAACTAAATGGCTCATGGAACAAAACATAGAGATTTTGGGTCCATGGCCTGGAAACTCCCCAGATCTTAATCCCATTGAGAACTTGAGGTCAATCATCAAGAGATGGGTGGACAAACAAAAACCAACAAATTCTGGCAAAATGCAAGCATTGATTATGCAAGAATGGACTGCTATCAGTCAGGATTTGGTCCAAAAGTTGATTGAGAGCATGCCAGGGAGAATTACAGAGGTCTTGAAGAAGAAGGGGCAACACTGCAAATATTGACTTGCTGCATTAGCTCATTCTAACTGTCAATATAACCTATTGATACTCATAATATGATTGCAATTATATTTCTGTATGTGATGTAAACATCAGACAAACACTAATAAAAACCAGAGGCCAGCAGATCATGTGAAAATCGAATTTTGGTGTCATTCTCAAAACTTTTGGCCATGACTGTAGATGATGTTTTAGCCTTTTGTAAAAGTGAAATGTACATATACTATTTATTGGACAGGAAAAAGAATGTAACGTTGGCAGGCAAATGGCTTTTTAACCTATGGAATATTTGAAGTCTTGTAAAATTTGCTGTGATGGAATTTTTATTTTTCTTTGAAGTCCCGAAAGTGTAATGTGGATGTAATGGTTTTATTTCTGTAATTTGTTAAATTTTAAATAAACGGTTTTTATCCCCATGTGGGGGATAGCCAAATTAAAAAAATCTGTTCTTATCAGTTTAATATCTGATACGTCCCCTATCTGGGGACCATATATTAAATGGATTTTTAGAACAGGGAGATGGAAAAAGAGCTTGCTCTGTCCACTCCACGCATTGACCTGGTATTGCAGTATCTCCAGGACCGGTGCACCCCTTCTTTAATGCAGTTTCTAAAATCAGAAAGAATTGAATTCAATGTTTTTTGTTCATTTTGCTTGTTTGTCGGATTTTGGGATGGACTCTTTGGCTTTGCTTTTCTTCTCCTCATTGGATTTTTCATGTTCAAAGTTGCAGAAGCCAGATTACAAGCTCATTTTGGTTCAACTTCAGCAACTGTGCATTGCATTGCCATGTAATGTGATGCAATGCTATCTTTCTAGCTCTCCCTTTTTACTTCCTTTTGGATAAACAGACATATTAGGCAAGCATTTTGGAGCTTTCACCTAAATAACTACAGGTGGTGAGATAAGCTGCACAATATAATTGACCTTTCAGTATATTGTTGCACACACACCATCTATTTAGCAAATGCCCTTGTTATCAACAGCAGCCTTTTAAACTCACCTGAGCTAACAGGTATGTGCGCTGGTTACTCTGCTGCGCTTAAAATTTCTTTTTTGGTTTGCTACAATGCCGTTTCTGAAACGTTGTCTCCTTCTGCTGGAACACTGACTTCTTTCATTTAATGCCTGCAGACTATAAAAGAGAACCCAACCCAAAAAGTTTGGTTGATTAGTCTGTGGCATTCTGTTAAACTGTTGCTTATGGCGGTCTCTGTGAGCTTCTCAGCGACATTCAGCCAGCCAGGTATCCTGCCTGCAGTAGATGGAATGTGGCAATGGAACGCTGGCTGCGCGTGTCATAATAGGCTCTGAGCCTTTATATACCTGTGCACAGCAGCAGCCACCTTCAGTCTGCTGCTGGACAGCCAGCAGCAGCAGCAGCAGGAGAGGTATGTAATCAGGAGCCCTCCTGCTAAGGGTAGACAGCTGCTCGTTCCACCCCACCCCCCGCCTTAATTGGTTCTCCTCCCTTCCAACGGTGTTGAGGCGGGTGGGAACAGCAGGGGGTGAAGGTGCTGTGTTTAAAGAGGTGGAGTTATGCAGATCTAAAACGCGTGGATTGCAGCAGCAGCAAGCCGAAAAGTGCAGGCATGTAAGGGATCTAGAGGTTGACAACATGTCTTCTTAACGGGAGTCCAGGAGCTCATCTCCACAAATGGACTTTTCAGGATCCTTGGGTGGCTCCGTAGTTTGAAACCAATTCTGGTTATCGCTTCTCGGCCTTTTGGCTAAGATCAAGTGTAGTATCTGTTCTTATCAGTTTAATATCTGATACGTCCCCTATCTGGGGACCATATATTAAATGGATTTTTAGAACAGGGAGATGGAAAAACAGCTTGCTCTGTCCACTCCACGCATTGACCTGGTATTGCAGTATCTCCAGGACCGGTGCACCCCTTCTTTAATGCAGTTTCTAAAATCAGAAAGAATTGAATTCAATGTTTTTTGTTCATTTTGCTTGTTTGTCGGATTTTGGGATGGACTCTTTGGCTTTGCTTTTCTTCTCCTCATTGGATTTTTCATGTTCAAAGTTGCAGAAGCCAGATTACAAGCTCATTTTGGTTCAACTTCAGCAACTGTGCATTGCATTGCCATGTAATGTGATGCAATGCTATCTTTCTAGCTCTCCCTTTTTACTTCCTTTTGGATAAACAGACATATTAGGCAAGCATTTTGGAGCTTTCACCTAAATAACTACAGGTGGTGAGATAAGCTGCACAATATAATTGACCTTTCAGTATATTGTTGCACACACACCATCTATTTAGCAAATGCCCTTGTTATCAACAGCAGCCTTTTAAACTCACCTGAGCTAACAGGTATGTGCGCTGGTTACTCTGCTGCGCTTAAAATTTCTTTTTTGGTTTGCTACAATGCCTTTTCTGAAACGTTGTCTCCTTCTGCTGGAACACTGACTTCTTTCATTTAATGCCTGCAGACTATAAAAGAGAACCCAACCCAAAAAGTTTGGTTGATTAGTCTGTGGCATTCTGTTAAACTGTTGCTTATGGCGGTCTCTGTGAGCTTCTCAGCGACATTCAGCCAGCCAGGTATCCTGCCTGCAGTAGATGGAATGTGGCAATGGAACGCTGGCTGCGCGTGTCATAATAGGCTCTGAGCCTTTATATACCTGTGCACAGCAGCAGCCACCTTCAGTCTGCTGCTGGACAGCCAGCAGCAGCAGCAGCAGGAGAGGTATGTAATCAGGAGCCCTCCTGCTAAGGGTAGACAGCTGCTCGTTCCACTCCACCCCCCGCCTTAATTGGTTCTCCTCCCTTCCAACGGTGTTGAGGCGGGTGGGAACAGCAGGGGGTGAAGGTGCTGTGTTTAAAGAGGTGGAGTTATGCAGATCTAAAACGCGTGGATTGCAGCAGCAGCAAGCCGAAAAGTGCAGGCATGTAAGGGATCTAGAGGTTGACAACATGTCTTCTTAACGGGAGTCCAGGAGCTCATCTCCACAAATGGACTTTTCAGGATCCTTGGGTGGCTCCGTAGTTTGAAACCAATTCTGGTTATCGCTTCTCGGCCTTTTGGCTAAGATCAAGTGTAGTATCTGTTCTTATCAGTTTAATATCTGATACGTCCCCTATCTGGGGACCATATATTAAATGGATTTTTAGAACAGGGAGATGGAAAAAGAGCTTGCTCTGTCCACTCCACGCATTGACCTGGTATTGCAGTATCTCCAGGACCGGTGCACCCCTTCTTTAATGCAGTTTCTAAAATCAGAAAGAATTGAATTCAATGTTTTTTGTTCATTTTGCTTGTTTGTCGGATTTTGGGATGGACTCTTTGGCTTTGCTTTTCTTCTCCTCATTGGATTTTTCATGTTCAAAGTTGCAGAAGCCAGATTACAAGCTCATTTTGGTTCAACTTCAGCAACTGTGCATTGCATTGCCATGTAATGTGATGCAATGCTATCTTTCTAGCTCTCCCTTTTTACTTCCTTTTGGATAAACAGACATATTAGGCAAGCATTTTGGAGCTTTCACCTAAATAACTACAGGTGGTGAGATAAGCTGCACAATATAATTGACCTTTCAGTATATTGTTGCACACACACCATCTATTTAGCAAATGCCCTTGTTATCAACAGCAGCCTTTGAAACTCACCTGAGCTAACAGGTATGTGCGCTGGTTACTCTGCTGCGCTTAAAATTTCTTTTTTGGTTTGCTACAATGCCTTTTCTGAAACGTTGTCTCCTTCTGCTGGAACACTGACTTCTTTCATTTAATGCCTGCAGACTATAAAAGAGAACCCAACCCAAAAAGTTTGGTTGATTAGTCTGTGGCATTCTGTTAAACTGTTGCTTATGGCGGTCTCTGTGAGCTTCTCAGCGACATTCAGCCAGCCAGGTATCCTGCCTGCAGTAGATGGAATGTGGCAATGGAACGCTGGCTTCGCGTGTCATAATAGGCTCTGAGCCTTTATATACCTGTGCACAGCAGCAGCCACCTTCAGTCTGCTGCTGGACAGCCAGCAGCAGCAGCAGCAGGAGAGGTATGTAATCAGGAGCCCTCCTGCTAAGGGTAGACAGCTGCTCGTTCCACCCCACCCCCCGCCTTAATTGGTTCTCCTCCCTTCCAACGGTGTTGAGGCGGGTGGGAACAGCAGGGGGTGAAGGTGCTGTGTTTAAAGAGGTGGAGTTATGCAGATCTAAAACGCGTGGATTGCAGCAGCAGCAAGCCGAAAAGTGCAGGCATGTAAGGGATCTAGAGGTTGACAACATGTCTTCTTAACGGGAGTCCAGGAGCTCATCTCCACAAATGGACTTTTCAGGATCCTTGGGTGGCTCCGTAGTTTGAAACCAATTCTGGTTATCGCTTCTCGGCCTTTTGGCTAAGATCAAGTGTAGTATCTGTTCTTATCAGTTTAATATCTGATACGTCCCCTATCTGGGGACCATATATTAAATGGATTTTTAGAACAGGGAGATGGAAAAAGAGCTTGCTCTGTCCACTCCACGCATTGACCTGGTATTGCAGTATCTCCAGGACCGGTGCACCCCTTCTTTAATGCAGTTTCTAAAATCAGAAAGAATTGAATTCAATGTTTTTTGTTCATTTTGCTTGTTTGTCGGATTTTGGGATGGACTCTTTGGCTTTGCTTTTCTTCTCCTCATTGGATTTTTCATGTTCAAAGTTGCAGAAGCCAGATTACAAGCTCATTTTGGTTCAACTTCAGCAACTGTGCATTGCATTGCCATGTAATGTGATGCAATGCTATCTTTCTAGCTCTCCCTTTTTACTTCCTTTTGGATAAACAGACATATTAGGCAAGCATTTTGGAGCTTTCACCTAAATAACTACAGGTGGTGAGATAAGCTGCACAATATAATTGACCTTTCAGTATATTGTTGCACACACACCATCTATTTAGCAAATGCCCTTGTTATCAACAGCAGCCTTTTAAACTCACCTGAGCTAACAGGTATGTGCGCTGGTTACTCTGCTGCGCTTAAAATTTCTTTTTTGGTTTGCTACAATGCCTTTTCTGAAACGTTGTCTCCTTCTGCTGGAACACTGACTTCTTTCATTTAATGCCTGCAGACTATAAAAGAGAACCCAACCCAAAAAGTTTGGTTGATTAGTCTGTGGCATTCTGTTAAACTGTTGCTTATGGCGGTCTCTGTGAGCTTCTCAGCGACATTCAGCCAGCCAGGTATCCTGCCTGCAGTAGATGGAATGTGGCAATGGAACGCTGGCTGCGCGTGTCATAATAGGCTCTGAGCCTTTATATACCTGTGCACAGCAGCAGCCACCTTCAGTCTGCTGCTGGACAGCCAGCAGCAGCAGCAGCAGGAGAGGTATGTAATCAGGAGCCCTCCTGCTAAGGGTAGACAGCTGCTCGTTCCACCCCACCCCCCGCCTTAATTGGTTCTCCTCCCTTCCAACGGTGTTGAGGCGGGTGGGAACAGCAGGGGGTGAAGGTGCTGTGTTTAAAGAGGTGGAGTTATGCAGATCTAAAACGCGTGGATTGCAGCAGCAGCAAGCCGAAAAGTGCAGGCATGTAAGGGATCTAGAGGTTGACAACATGTCTTCTTAACGGGAGTCCAGGAGCTCATCTCCACAAATGGACTTTTCAGGATCCTTGGGTGGCTCCGTAGTTTGAAACCAATTCTGGTTATCGCTTCTCGGCCTTTTGGCTAAGATCAAATGTAGTATCTGTTCTTATCAGTTTAATATCTGATACGTCCCCTATCTGGGGACCATATATTAAATGGATTTTTAGAACAGGGAGATGGAAAAAGAGCTTGCTCTGTCCACTCCACGCATTGACCTGGTATTGCAGTATCTCCAGGACCGGTGCACCCCTTCTTTAATGCAGTTTCTAAAATCAGAAAGAATTGAATTCAATGTTTTTTGTTCATTTTGCTTGTTTGTCGGATTTTGGGATGGACTCTTTGGCTTTGCTTTTCTTCTCCTCATTGGATTTTTCATGTTCAAAGTTGCAGAAGCCAGATTACAAGCTCATTTTGGTTCAACTTCAGCAACTGTGCATTGCATTGCCATGTAATGTGATGCAATGCTATCTTTCTAGCTCTCCCTTTTTACTTCCTTTTGGATAAACAGACATATTAGGCAAGCATTTTGGAGCTTTCACCTAAATAACTACAGGTGGTGAGATAAGCTGCACAATATAATTGACCTTTCAGTATATTGTTGCACACACACCATCTATTTAGCAAATGCCCTTGTTATCAACAGCAGCCTTTTAAACTCACCTGAGCTAACAGGTATGTGCGCTGGTTACTCTGCTGCGCTTAAAATTTCTTTTTTGGTTTGCTACAATGCCTTTTCTGAAACGTTGTCTCCTTCTGCTGGAACACTGACTTCTTTCATTTAATGCCTGCAGACTATAAAAGAGAACCCAACCCAAAAAGTTTGGTTGATTAGTCTGTGGCATTCTGTTAAACTGTTGCTTATGGCGGTCTCTGTGAGCTTCTCAGCGACATTCAGCCAGCCAGGTATCCTGCCTGCAGTAGATGGAATGTGGCAATGGAACGCTGGCTGCGCGTGTCATAATAGGCTCTGAGCCTTTATATACCTGTGCACAGCAGCAGCCACCTTCAGTCTGCTGCTGGACAGCCAGCAGCAGCAGCAGCAGGAGAGGTATGTAATCAGGAGCCCTCCTGCTAAGGGTAGACAGCTGCTCGTTCCACCCCACCCCCCGCCTTAATTGGTTCTCCTCCCTTCCAACGGTGTTGAGGCGGGTGGGAACAGCAGGGGGTGAAGGTGCTGTGTTTAAAGAGGTGGAGTTATGCAGATCTAAAACGCGTGGATTGCAGCAGCAGCAAGCCGAAAAGTGCAGGCATGTAAGGGATCTAGAGGTTGACAACATGTCTTCTTAACGGGAGTCCAGGAGCTCATCTCCACAAATGGACTTTTCAGGATCCTTGGGTGGCTCCGTAGTTTGAAACCAATTCTGGTTATCGCTTCTCGGCCTTTTGGCTAAGATCAAATGTAGTATCTGTTCTTATCAGTTTAATATCTGATACGTCCCCTATCTGGGGACCATATATTAAATGGATTTTTAGAACAGGGAGATGGAAAAAGAGCTTGCTCTGTCCACTCCACGCATTGACCTGGTATTGCAGTATCTCCAGGACCGGTGCACCCCTTCTTTAATGCAGTTTCTAAAATCAGAAAGAATTGAATTCAATGTTTTTTGTTCATTTTGCTTGTTTGTCGGATTTTGGGATGGACTCTTTGGCTTTGCTTTTCTTCTCCTCATTGGATTTTTCATGTTCAAAGTTGCAGAAGCCAGATTACAAGCTCATTTTGGTTCAACTTCAGCAACTGTGCATTGCATTGCCATGTAATGTGATGCAATGCTGTCTTTCTAGCTCTCCCTTTTTACTTCCTTTTGGATAAACAGACATATTAGGCAAGCATTTTGGAGCTTTCACCTAAATAACTACAGGTGGTGAGATAAGCTGCACAATATAATTGACCTTTCAGTATATTGTTGCACACACACCATCTATTTAGCAAATGCCCTTGTTATCAACAGCAGCCTTTTAAACTCACCTGAGCTAACAGGTATGTGCGCTGGTTACTCTGCTGCGCTTAAAATTTCTTTTTTGGTTTGCTACAATGCCTTTTCTGAAACGTTGTCTCCTTCTGCTGGAACACTGACTTCTTTCATTTAATGCCTGCAGACTATAAAAGAGAACCCAACCCAAAAAGTTTGGTTGATTAGTCTGTGGCATTCTGTTAAACTGTTGCTTATGGCGGTCTCTGTGAGCTTCTCAGCGACATTCAGCCAGCCAGGTATCCTGCCTGCAGTAGATGGAATGTGGCAATGGAACGCTGGCTGCGCGTGTCATAATAGGCTCTGAGCCTTTATATACCTGTGCACAGCAGCAGCCACCTTCTGTCTGCTGCTGGACAGCCAGCAGCAGCAGCAGCAGGAGAGGTATGTAATCAGGAGCCCTCCTGCTAAGGTTAGACAGCTGCTCGTTCCACCCCACCCCCCGCCTTAATTGGTTCTCCTCCCTTCCAACGGTGTTGAGGCGGGTGGGAACAGCAGGGGGTGAAGGTGCTGTGTTTAAAGAGGTGGAGTTATGCAGATCTAAAACGCGTGGATTGCAGCAGCAGCAAGCCGAAAAGTGCAGGCATGTAAGGGATCTAGAGGTTGACAACATGTCTTCTTAACGGGAGTCCAGGAGCTCATCTCCACAAATGGACTTTTCAGGATCCTTGGGTGGCTCCGTAGTTTGAAACCAATTCTGGTTATCGCTTCTCGGCCTTTTGGCTAAGATCAAGTGTAGTATCTGTTCTTATCAGTTTAATATCTGATACGTCCCCTATCTGGGGACCATATATTAAATGGATTTTTAGAACAGGGAGATGGAAAAAGAGCTTGCTCTGTCCACTCCACGCATTGACCTGGTATTGCAGTATCTCCAGGACCGGTGCACCCCTTCTTTAATGCAGTTTCTAAAATCAGAAAGAATTGAATTCAATGTTTTTTGTTCATTTTGCTTGTTTGTCGGATTTTGGGATGGACTCTTTGGCTTTGCTTTTCTTCTCCTCATTGGATTTTTCATGTTCAAAGTTGCAGAAGCCAGATTACAAGCTCATTTTGGTTCAACTTCAGCAACTGTGCATTGCATTGCCATGTAATGTGATGCAATGCTATCTTTCTAGCTCTCCCTTTTTACTTCCTTTTGGATAAACAGACATATTAGGCAAGCATTTTGGAGCTTTCACCTAAATAACTACAGGTGGTGAGATAAGCTGCACAATATAATTGACCTTTCAGTATATTGTTGCACACACACCATCTATTTAGCAAATGCCCTTGTTATCAACAGCAGCCTTTTAAACTCACCTGAGCTAACAGGTATGTGCGCTGGTTACTCTGCTGCGCTTAAAATTTCTTTTTTGGTTTGCTACAATGCCTTTTCTGAAACGTTGTCTCCCTCTGCTGGAACACTGACTTCTTTCATTTAATGCCTGCAGACTATAAAAGAGAACCCAACCCAAAAAGTTTGGTTGATTAGTCTGTGGCATTCTGTTAAACTGTTGCTTATGGCGGTCTCTGTGAGCTTCTCAGCGACATTCAGCCAGCCAGGTATCCTGCCTGCAATAGATGGAATGTGGCAATGGAACGCTGGCTGCGCGTGTCATAATAGGCTCTGAGCCTTTATATACCTGTGCACAGCAGCAGCCACCTTCAGTCTGCTGCTGGACAGCCAGCAGCAGCAGCAGCAGGAGAGGTATGTAATCAGGAGCCCTCCTGCTAAGGGTAGACAGCTGCTCGTTCCACCCCACCCCCCGCCTTAATTGGTTCTCCTCCCTTCCAACGGTGTTGAGGCGGGTGGGAACAGCAGGGGGTGAAGGTGCTGTGTTTAAAGAGGTGGAGTTATGCAGATCTAAAACGCGTGGATTGCAGCAGCAGCAAGCCGAAAAGTGCAGGCATGTAAGGGATCTAGAGGTTGACAACATGTCTTCTTAACGGGAGTCCAGGAGCTCATCTCCACAAATGGACTTTTCAGGATCCTTGGGTGGCTCCGTAGTTTGAAACCAATTCTGGTTATCGCTTCTCGGCCTTTTGGCTACGATCAAGTGCTTTATTGCAGGAGATTGTGGTTGAAGGGCACTCGGGTACCCCTCTCCTTGGCCTGGCAGGATCGTCCACTTTGGTGGACTTAACCTGCTTGCTGCTATTAGGGAGAGGGCTTAGTCCCAGGGTAACGAGTTGCGATCCCCCAGCTTCCAGGTGTTTTTCGCTGCAAGAACACTGGGAGCGCAGATTGCAAGCGGCTGCAATTTGCAACCTTGTTGCGTTTTTCCATGGAGGTTGACCCTAACCTCGTGCCTCTTTATGCGAGGCTAAAAAACTCTATCCGAGTTCACTTCACGGCGGGTGGCTCGGATATGAGGAAATTAGGGTATGTAGTCCAGGACGTGCTCAGGAACCTTCTTGGCGTACAAAGGAATGAAATTCTCTCCATCCAGGATTATCCCAGAAGAGGTGACTATGACATCACATTCACCGGAGAAGGTATTTTTAGAGATGTACTAGAAAAGTTAAAAAAAGTTGAAAATAGTCCTGTTTTGAAAGGGATACAAATTGTTGAGCACGTCCTGGATGAGGTAAGACTGGTTATTGTAAAAATATTTTCGCCCTTTGTTTCTGCTCCAGAAGTAATGTCATTTCTAGCAATTTATTTTAAAAGTGTTAAATGTATTGGGAAGATATTAAACGAATATAACATATGGACATCTAAGTGGAAATTCCTTGTGAAGTGTACAAGAGATCCAAATACACCAGGTGGTATACGGCTCCCCCCTGCCCGTTTCAAAATTGGGCAAACAAATGGGGATTTCTTCTTTTCTGGGATGCCAGTATATTGCAGAAATTGTGGGCGCTATGGTCATTCAAAAGAAAACTGTCATGTATCATGTAGAAATTGTGCTAGTGAAGAACATGAGACAAAAGAATGCCCTAAGGAAAAGAAATGCAGTTTTTGCCAGACTCCAGGTCACTTTTATTTTTCTTGCCCTCACAGATTTCGGGAAGATGAGCAAAAGGGGAAGTCCAAGACGTCCGACCAAGGACCAAAAGATCAGACCACCCCTCAGGAGGAGGAACAACAACCTGGAGCCTCTGGAGACAATAAGGGCGTACCAAATAGTGAAGTGTCTCCAGAGTCTATGACAGGTAAAATACCAAATCCCAAAACCTGGCTGCAGGACCTGCGGGAGTCCAAAAGGAGGGCTGAGAAGGAGCAGAAGGGCACTACTGGTAAGGTCAAAAGGGACCGGCAAAAGGCCGACACAGAAGCCCATGCCCAGTCTGGGTCTCCTAGTGCTGAGGGCGCTGAGTGGATAAAGGTGGGTCCTAAGAAAAAGAAAAAGGGTGGTTCGGAGGAGGCAGCAGGAGGTGAACAGATGGACACTTCTCCAGAAGGGGACGTGGACGCTGGACCCTCAGGGGTTTCGGTCTCCGCTGCTACAGGTGGGGACCGGGATCTTGCTGACTCTGAAGAGTCAGAGGCTCTGCCTTGTGCGCAACCTCCTCCTATAGGACGACCTTCTACAGGTCAAACAGGGGCGGCGGAACCCCTCGGGGACCCACCTGATGAGGAACTGCATGGCCAGCCAATGGAGACCCAGCGGGTTCTGCCAGCCAGCCCTCCGAGCTATGCCAGTGTAGCGTCGGGTTTATATAAATGTGGTAATCTTTCCTCCTCCACGGAGACTCTCGTGACGATACTATCAGATGAGGAGGGAGGCGCAAGCCCAGTGGTCTGATCAGGTTCATCGGACAGGTAAATCCGTTGCTCTTAGTTACCTAAGTAAAATTTCTACATTTTCTAATGATGGCTGAACTCAAAGGTATTTCCCTCAACGTGAGAGGCATAAAATCTAACACGAGAAGAACTGCTCTTTTTAATTTTTTTACGTGTTTTACTGCATCTGTATTTTTTCTGCAAGAATGTAATATCCCACATGAAATGTCATATCAAAAATATAAAGATGAGTGGAAGTGTGGGCCATCTGTCTGGTCCGGATCGAATGCTGCAGGATCAGCGGGTGTAGCCATACTTTTTAAAAGGAACGTTTTAATTGATTTTATTCAGGAAATTTTACCAGGTCGTATTTTATTAGTGAAAGCTTTTATTGATGGTATTAGATGGCAGTTTTTAAATTTTTATGGATCCCCAGAGAAAAATGAAAGAGCCGAAATGCTTGATCTTTTACCATTATTTATTAATAACTCTGAACCTTTTATCTTAGCAGGGGATTTTAATTGTGTTTTAAAAGGTGAAAACCGGCGCTCCAGCTCTGTAAGCAGGAACTACGATAAAACCTCAGGTATGCTACATGATATAGTCAAAGATGCTAAATTGATAGACATATATAAAGAGTGTCATAGTGACAGCACAGAGGACGCCGGTTTCACTTGGAGCAATGCTAATTGTAGCTCTAGGATTGATTTTATTTTTGGTTCAGATAAAACAATACCTGCCAAATGTGAAGTTTTAACTAATATATTTTCAGACCATAAACTTTTATCCTTTACCATAAAAGTAAATGACAACAAAAAATGTGGTAAGAAAAGCTGGAAAATGAACGTATCCCTTTTAACCGACCCGCAGATTTTATCAGATTTTATTGAGTTTTATAGGAAATGTAGAAAAGGGAAAAAAACAAATGAGACTATGAGTGTATGGTGGGATAGAATGAAAGTAAAAATAAAAGACTTTTTTATTAAAAAGAGTATATGTAGAGCCAAAGAAAAATATGAAGAATATAGAATTTTAAATACCCGCCTACAAACATTATTTAAGCTCAGAGACAATGGGATAGATGTACAACTTGATATTTCAAACTTAAAAGAAGAGATTTCAAAATGGCTAGAACAAAAAGGAAAAGAGATAATTTTTCGTTCTAGAGTACAACATATAGAAGAAAATGAAAAGTGTTCCAGATATTTTTTTAGGAAAAATAAAAAAGAAAAAGTGATAATTGACCATATAGATGGTGAGAATAATATAAAAAATATGCTGGGTAAAGTTGAGGTTTTTTTTTCTAATCTTTTTAATGGAAAAAATATAGATAATAAATTAATGGATGATTCGCTGCAAGGACTAACAGCTGTTTTAGATCCCGCATCCCAAGAGTTTTTATCCCAAGTTTTAACGGAACAAGAAGTGTTAAAAACTATTAAAAGTTTTAAAACTGGAAAGGTCCCTGGTCCTGATGGCATCCCAATAGAATTTTATGTATGTTTTTATGATATTTTAAAAGATGATTTGTTTTATTTGCTTACTGAGGTTTTTAATAATAAGGTTTTATTAAATTCCTGGAAGAAAGGTGAAGTCTCCCTCCTATACAAAAAAGGCGATAAATCAAAATTAGAAAACTGGAGACCAATAACACTTTTAAATTGTGACTATAAAATAATGGCTAAAATTTGTGCAAATCGTCTAAAAGAAGTCATCAGCAAAGTTATTCATTCTAATCAAGTGTGTGGGGTGCCGGGGCGCAGTATATGGGACAATCTGAATTTAGTGAAAGACTGTATTGAGGATGTGAAAGACAGAAAGGGGAAAATGGCGATTTTATCTATTGATTTTGAAAAAGCATTTGACCGTGTCTCACACTTTTATCTTTTTAAAGTTTTAGAGAAAATGGGCATACCAGAAGGGTTTTTACTATCGCTTAAAGCATTTTACAAGGATTGTACAAGTAAGATTTTAGTGAATGGTTTTAAGACACAAGAGGTATTTTTACGGTCGGGGTGAAACAGGGATGCCCTCTGTCCCCCCTACTGTTTATCTGTGCACTGGAACCAATGTTATGTGCAATACGCCAAAATAAACAGATATGCGGTGTCCCTCTGCCTGGAAGCGGTGGTTTGGAGGCCAAGGTTGTAGGCTACATGGATGACGTGGCGGTCTTGTGTACAGATGCACCATCACTTACGGCCACTCTCCATCAAGTGCAATCCTTTTGTCTAGCTTCTGGTTTTAAAATCAATTTTAATAAGTGTAACATTTTAAGTGTTGGGGGATGATTTTACGTGATGTACCAATTAATGTCTCCGAATCCATTTCCATTTTAGGTATATCATTCACTGAAAATAATGATGGTTATAATAGTTGGGAAACAATTACACAGAAAGTAAATACGAAAATATGTATGTGGAACATGAGGAGACTTACAATGGAGGGTAAAGTATTGGTTTTAAAGATGGTGATTTTACCTCTTTTATTGTATCTTAGCATGGTTTTCCCCCCGCCTGTTAATGTTTTAAAAAAGATAACCAAAACCTGTTTTACCTTCTTTTGGAACTCAAAAATGGAAAAGCTGAAAAGAGAAATCGTGATGAAATCAAAAGTAAAAGGTGGTAAAGATTTTCCAGATTTTAATAGGTTTCTTTTAATCCATCTGTTCGTTTACTGTTTTAATGCCCTTTTTAAGAATCACTATTGGTCCTTTTTTATGCGTTTTAATACAGGATTTTTTATGAGAAAGTTTGGATGGTATGAAGTTAATATATCTGTGCCCCATGCTTTTAATTTGTCGACGCATTATGAGATTTTAAGGAAAATAGTGTCCGATTTTAATTTAGGGACTAAGAAAATAGAGGAATTAAGAAATAGTAAGAAGCTAATTAAAGAAATACGTAAAAGTGAGGAAATATGTAATGTTGACAGATATGATGATGACAAATCTATGTCTATCTGGAAAATGCTTAACGTTTTTTACCTTTTTAATGAACAGAGAGATCTGGCTTGGAGTTGCATGCACCGCTGTCTTCCTTGCCGGGCATTCCAATACAGAAGAGGATTTGTGAGGTCTGCCATCTGCCCAAGAGCCGGATGCCAAGAAGAGGAAACGGTGGAACATCTATTATGGACATGTAATTTTGCAAAGGATTTCTGGAGAAGACTGCTCCCCTTACTGGAAAGGGTGGCAGACCTCAAGGACTTTACATATAAAACTGTGCTATACGGACTTATGGAATGCCCCACAATGGACCAGTACACAATGGCTTGGAAGACAGTGAACTGCGCCAAGTCATCTCTCTGGAAAGCGCGCAACATTGCTATTTTTAAACAAGATGTTTTATCAGTGAATGATGTTTTAAGTTTATGTTTATGTGAAATGTATACTTATTATTTAATTGACAAAAAGAAGAATGTACATATTTCCAAAAAATGGCTTGTTGACCAATGGAACCTAATTATTTAAAATCTTTGTATTTTTTTGTTTTGTAAATTTCATTTGTCTTTTAACGTTTGGTATTTGTCTAATTATGCTTGTAATTTGTTAAAGTTTTAATAAACGGTTTTATCCCTCTGCAGGGGATAGCCAAATTAAAAAAAAAATCTGTTCTTATCAGTTTAATATCTGATACGTCCCCTATCTGGGGACCATATATTAAATGGATTTTTAGAACAGGGAGATGGAAAAAGAGCTTGCTCTGTCCACTCCACGCATTGACCTGGTATTGCAGTATCTCCAGGACCGGTGCACCCCTTCTTTAATGCAGTTTCTAAAATCAGAAAGAATTGAATTCAATGTTTTTTGTTCATTTTGCTTGTTTGTCGGATTTTGGGATGGACTCTTTGGCTTTGCTTTTCTTCTCCTCATTGGATTTTTCATGTTCAAAGTTGCAGAAGCCAGATTACAAGCTCATTTTGGTTCAACTTCAGCAACTGTGCATTGCATTGCCATGTAATGTGATGCAATGCTATCTTTCTAGCTCTCCCTTTTTACTTCCTTTTGGATAAACAGACATATTAGGCAAGCATTTTGGAGCTTTCACCTAAAGAACTACAGGTGGTGAGATAAGCTGCACAATATAATTGACCTTTCAGTATATTGTTGCACACACACCATCTATTTAGCAAATGCCCTTGTTATCAACAGCAGCCTTTTAAACTCACCTGAGCTAACAGGTATGTGCGCTGGTTACTCTGCTGCGCTTAAAATTTCTTTTTTGGTTTGCTACAATGCCTTTTCTGAAACGTTGTCTCCCTCTGCTGGAACACTGACTTCTTTCATTTAATGCCTGCAGACTATAAAAGAGAACCCAACCCAAAAAGTTTGGTTGATTAGTCTGTGGCATTCTGTTAAACTGTTGCTTATGGCGGTCTCTGTGAGCTTCTCAGCGACATTCAGCCAGCCAGGTATCCTGCCTGCAGTAGATGGAATGTGGCAATGGAACGCTGGCTGCGCGTGTCATAATAGGCTCTGAGCCTTTATATACCTGTGCACAGCAGCAGCCACCTTCAGTCTGCTGCTGGACAGCCAGCAGCAGCAGCAGCAGGAGAGGTATGTAATCAGGAGCCCTCCTGCTAAGGGTAGACAGCTGCTCGTTCCACCCCACCCCCCGCCTTAATTGGTTCTCCTCCCTTCCAACGGTGTTGAGGCGGGTGGGAACAGCAGGGGGTGAAGGTGCTGTGTTTAAAGAGGTGGAGTTATGCAGATCTAAAACGCGTGGATTGCAGCAGCAGCAAGCCGAAAAGTGCAGGCATGTAAGGGATCTAGAGGTTGACAACATGTCTTCTTAACGGGAGTCCAGGAGCTCATCTCCACAAATGGACTTTTCAGGATCCTTGGGTGGCTCCGTAGTTTGAAACCAATTCTGGTTATCGCTTCTCGGCCTTTTGGCTAAGATCAAGTGTAGTATCTGTTCTTATCAGTTTAATATCTGATACGTCCCCTATCTGGGGACCATATATTAAATGGATTTTTAGAACAGGGAGATGGAAAAAGAGCTTGCTCTGTCCACTCCACGCATTGACCTGGTATTGCAGTATCTCCAGGACCGGTGCACCCCTTCTTTAATGCAGTTTCTAAAATCAGAAAGAATTGAATTCAATGTTTTTTGTTCATTTTGCTTGTTTGTCGGATTTTGGGATGGACTCTTTGGCTTTGCTTTTCTTCTCCTCATTGGATTTTTCATGTTCAAAGTTGCAGAAGCCAGATTACAAGCTCATTTTGGTTCAACTTCAGCAACTGTGCATTGCATTGCCATGTAATGTGATGCAATGCTATCTTTCTAGCTCTCCCTTTTTACTTCCTTTTGGATAAACAGACATATTAGGCAAGCATTTTGGAGCTTTCACCTAAATAACTACAGGTGGTGAGATAAGCTGCACAATATAATTGACCTTTCAGTATATTGTTGCACACACACCATCTATTTAGCAAATGCCCTTGTTATCAACAGCAGCCTTTTAAACTCACCTGAGCTAACAGGTATGTGCGCTGGTTACTCTGCTGCGCTTAAAATTTCTTTTTTGGTTTGCTACAATGCCTTTTCTGAAACGTTGTCTCCCTCTGCTGGAACACTGACTTCTTTCATTTAATGCCTGCAGACTATAAAAGAGAACCCAACCCAAAAAGTTTGGTTGATTAGTCTGTGGCATTCTGTTAAACTGTTGCTTATGGCGGTCTCTGTGAGCTTCTCAGCGACATTCAGCCAGCCAGGTATCCTGCCTGCAGTAGATGGAATGTGGCAATGGAACGCTGGCTGCGCGTGTCATAATAGGCTCTGAGCCTTTATATACCTGTGCACAGCAGCAGCCACCTTCAGTCTGCTGCTGGACAGCCAGCAGCAGCAGCAGCAGGAGAGGTATGTAATCAGGAGCCCTCCTGCTAAGGGTAGACAGCTGCTCGTTCCACCCCACCCCCCGCCTTAATTGGTTCTCCTCCCTTCCAACGGTGTTGAGGCGGGTGGGAACAGCAGGGGGTGAAGGTGCTGTGTTTAAAGAGGTGGAGTTATGCAGATCTAAAACGCGTGGATTGCAGCAGCAGCAAGCCGAAAAGTGCAGGCATGTAAGGGATCTAGAGGTTGACAACATGTCTTCTTAACGGGAGTCCAGGAGCTCATCTCCACAAATGGACTTTTCAGGATCCTTGGGTGGCTCCGTAGTTTGAAACCAATTCTGGTTATCGCTTCTCGGCCTTTTGGCTAAGATCAAGTGTAGTATCTGTTCTTATCGCTCGCTCTCGTGCGGGACACGGTCGAGTACATCAAGGTCCGCCGCGCACACGCGGCCCTGGTCTCCTTGGATCAGGAGAAGGCCTTCGACCGGGTTTCCCACGAGTTCATGGGCCGAGCTCTGCACCGGTTAGGTTTGGGTAACATGTTTTGTTCATATGTCCGTCTGATGTATTTTGATATCCACAGCTCGGTGTTGGTGAACGGCTGGAAGACTGACCCCTTCCCTGTCCTCTCTGGGGTCAGACAAGGCTGCCCTCTATCACCTCTTCTTTTTGTTTGTGTTATAGAACTCTTCGCAGAGGCTATCCGGCAGAATGGAGAGATCAGAGGGATCACCGCACCGGGTCCGGGACGACACGAGGTCAAGTGCTCGCTCTACATGGACGACGTCACCGTCTTCTGTGCTGATCGTGGTTCAGTCGACGCCCTCGTCCAGACGTGTGAGAGGTTCGGCCGGGCTTCAGGGGCCAAAGTCAACTGCAGGAAGTCGGAAGCCATGCTCTTCGGGGATTGGCAGCCGGCCTCCTCCGCCCCCTTCCCCTTCAACATTCAACCGGATTTCCTCAAGGTGCTGGGAGTCTGGTTCGGGAAGGAAGGAGCGGCCCTCAAGTCCTGGCAAGAACGCTTGGCCAAGGTGAAGCAACGGATCGGACTCTGGAGCCTCAGACACCTCACTTGTGAGGGTAAGGCACTCGTCCTGCGTAATGAGGTCCTGCCCGTCTTGCAGTACACGGCGCAGGCCTGGCCTCCACACGTCACTGTGTGCAGGGCCATTACCAGGACAGTGTTTCACTTTGTCTGGGGATCCAAGATGGACAGAGTCAGGCGGGCCGTCATGTACAAGGAGCCTCGCAAGGGTGGGAAGGGCGTTCCAGATATCCCCACCCTCCTGCGATCCTCTTTTGTGTGTGATTGTGTCCGCCGGACTTTGCAAGTCAAGAATGGCTCCGCGAGCAGGTCCATGTCTCGCTTCTTCCTGCTTCCTCTTTGGAGGCGACTCGGCTGGGACAAGTGGGACAGCTCCTTCCCCTACAACTGGACGACGCCATGGTTCTACGGAGACGTCGTTCGATTTGTGGGGGAGCATCAACTGGAGGGACTCAAGCCCGACTTGTGGAAGCCCAAAACTATCCACAAGCTAATCAGAGCCAAGGATGACGTGGAGAACATCACAGGACTTCACCAGGACACGCTGGAGACTGTGTGGACAAATGTGTCGTCTGACAGGCTGACCAACGGGCACAAGGACTTGTCGTGGATGGCGATTCAGGGCGGACTGCCCGTCCGGTCATTCATGCATGCCCGGAACCTGTGCAAGACCCGGTACTGCCCAAGGTGCCCCTTCGTGGAGGAAACATCTTTGCACACTTTTTGGGACTGCGGATTTGCACAGCGCCTATTGACTGCACTTGAGGACGACCTGAGGAACTCTGTCCCCAGGGCGAGCCTATCGCACCATTCTGTGCTTTACGGACTCTTCCCTGGGGTTCATACCGTCGGAGCCATCCAGGAGGCTTGGCGCCTTATGAACTGCTTCAAGGATGCCGTTTGGGTCGCCAGGAACCGGCTCATCTTGAGGAGGGAGAGGATGTCCATCCAGGACTGCCACAGGCTGATCCACAGCCTGCTCAGAGACTATTCCATCATGGACGGTCCGGAGGACGAGGACGAGGACTAAACCCCTCCTCCCCCTCTCCCCTTATGTGTCTTGTCTTTCAATAAAGCTTCGGGCCTGTGATTTTCCCCTCCCCATCCCCTTTATCCCAATCCCCATCCCTTATCACGGTTCGTCGTACTGTATTGATTGACATGCTTTTTCTTTCAGATTAAGTGTTTTGTGTAGCATAGGGGTGTGATGTGTCTAGTTAGTGCGTCGTATCCTCATGCTATGTAAATATGATGTAGAATTCTGTGTGTACTGGGCTGCGGCACTGTACACTGTCTGTTAACTTATTTTTTGTGCTAATAAAAGATATATTCAATCAAAAAAATCTGTTCTTATCGCTTCTCGGCCTTTTGGCTAAGATCAAGTGTAGTATCATTTGAAAAGGCAGTTTTGTCCTTGGGCTGCCCTAGTAAATTGATGCATATTACACACTGGTTTGGTGCACTTGTTAGTACGCCAGGTGGCTCATAGAGTTATCTGATGGAAAACATGGCCCTCCAGGATCGAAGTCACTAGTCTGGGTAAGTGTGAGGGCTTTGGAGCAATGTGCCCCAGGAGTAGGCGCCCTGGTGGGAGTCCAAGCTTACTGGGACTGGGAACCCCAGAAAGACTTGGCTTCGTAGCACGGCGCACCTTTGCCAATCATACTTTCTGAGCAACCCCCCCTATTCCTGGCCTCCGGGCTAGGAAGGGGAATTTTTATAAACCCGGTCGGAGGTCCGGTCAGCTTTGGGCTGAGAAACCAACACAGGCTCCAGCTCCACTAGGGTGGCAGCCTAGATGGAAGCTGGGAGCACGAAAACGGCTCTTCTCCGGCTTCGGCTAGGGAGAGCATCGGAGATCCTTGACCCTCGCTGTGGCCTTCTGGCTCGGAGGGATGGGGATGGTTTATTGGGGACCCTCTCCTCCGGGAAGGGTCCACATGAATCCTCGCCTCGTGCGCTGTTTTGGTGTGACTTCGGTCACATTTTTCAGTGCCTTGGATGCAGCTTCAATCAAAAAAAAATCTGTTCTTATCAGTTTAATATCTGATACGTCCCCTATCTGGGGACCATATATTAAATGGATTTTTAGAACAGGGAGATGGAAAAAGAGCTTGCTCTGTCCACTCCACGCATTGACCTGGTATTGCAGTATCTCCAGGACCGGTGCACCCCTTCTTTAATGCAGTTTCTAAAATCAGAAAGAATTGAATTCAATGTTTTTTGTTCATTTTGCTTGTTTGTCGGATTTTGGGATGGACTCTTTGGCTTTGCTTTTCTTCTCCTCATTGGATTTTTCATGTTCAAAGTTGCAGAAGCCAGATTACAAGCTCATTTTGGTTCAACTTCAGCAACTGTGCATTGCATTGCCATGTAATGTGATGCAATGCTATCTTTCTAGCTCTCCCTTTTTACTTCCTTTTGGATAAACAGACATATTAGGCAAGCATTTTGGAGCTTTCACCTAAATAACTACAGGTGGTGAGATAAGCTGCACAATATAATTGACCTTTCAGTATATTGTTGCACACACACCATCTATTTAGCAAATGCCCTTGTTATCAACAGCAGCCTTTTAAACTCACCTGAGCTAACAGGTATGTGCGCTGGTTACTCTGCTGCGCTTAAAATTTCTTTTTTGGTTTGCTACAATGCCTTTTCTGAAACGTTGTCTCCCTCTGCTGGAACACTGACTTCTTTCATTTAATGCCTGCAGACTATAAAAGAGAACACAACCCAGAAAGTTTGGTTGATTAGTCTGTGGCATTCTGTTAAACTGTTGCTTATGGCGGTCTCTGTGAGCTTCTCAGCGACATTCAGCCAGCCAGGTATCCTGCCTGCAGTAGATGGAATGTGGCAATGGAACGCTGGCTGCGCGTGTCATAATAGGCTCTGAGCCTTTATATACCTGTGCACAGCAGCAGCCACCTTCAGTCTGCTGCTGGACAGCCAGCAGCAGCAGCAGCAGGAGAGGTATGTAATCAGGAGCCCTCCTGCTAAGGGTAGACAGCTGCTCGTTCCACCCCACCCCCCGCCTTAATTGGTTCTCCTCCCTTCCAACGGTGTTGAGGCGGGTGGGAACAGCAGGGGGTGAAGGTGCTGTGTTTAAAGAGGTGGAGTTATGCAGATCTAAAACGCGTGGATTGCAGCAGCAGCAAGCCGAAAAGTGCAGGCATGTAAGGGATCTAGAGGTTGACAACATGTCTTCTTAACGGGAGTCCAGGAGCTCATCTCCACAAATGGACTTTTCAGGATCCTTGGGTGGCTCCGTAGTTTGAAACCAATTCTGGTTATCGCTTCTCGGCCTTTTGGCTAAGATCAAGTGTAGTATCTGTTCTTATCAGTTTAATATCTGATACGTCCCCTATCTGGGGACCATATATTAAATGGATTTTTAGAACAGGGAGATGGAAAAAGAGCTTGCTCTGTCCACTCCACGCATTGACCTGGTATTGTAGTATCTCCAGGACCGGTGCACCCCTTCTTTAATGCAGTTTCTAAAATCAGAAAGAATTGAATTCAATGTTTTTTGTTCATTTTGCTTGTTTGTCGGATTTTGGGATGGACTCTTTGGCTTTGCTTTTCTTCTCCTCATTGGATTTTTCATGTTCAAAGTTGCAGAAGCCAGATTACAAGCTCATTTTGGTTCAACTTCAGCAACTGTGCATTGCATTGCCATGTAATGTGATGCAATGCTATCTTTCTAGCTCTCCCTTTTTACTTCCTTTTGGATAAACAGACATATTAGGCAAGCATTTTGGAGCTTTCACCTAAATAACTACAGGTGGTGAGATAAGCTGCACAATATAATTGACCTTTCAGTATATTGTTGCACACACACCATCTATTTAGCAAATGCCCTTGTTATCAACAGCAGCCTTTTAAACTCACCTGAGCTAACAGGTATGTGCGCTGGTTACTCTGCTGCGCTTAAAATTTCTTTTTTGGTTTGCTACAATGCCTTTTCTGAAACGTTGTCTCCCTCTGCTGGAACACTGACTTCTTTCATTTAATGCCTGCAGACTATAAAAGAGAACCCAACCCAAAAAGTTTGGTTGATTAGTCTGTGGCATTCTGTTAAACTGTTGCTTATGGCGGTCTCTGTGAGCTTCTCAGCGACATTCAGCCAGCCAGGTATCCTGCCTGCAGTATATGGAATGTGGTAATGGAACGCTGGCTGCGCGTGTCATAATAGGCTCTGAGCCTTTATATACCTGTGCACAGCAGCAGCCACCTTCAGTCTGCTGCTGGACAGCCAGCAGCAGCAGCAGCAGGAGAGGTATGTAATCAGGAGCCCTCCTGCTAAGGGTAGACAGCTGCTCGTTCCACCCCACCCCCCGCCTTAATTGGTTCTCCTCCCTTCCAACGGTGTTGAGGCGGGTGGGAACAGCAGGGGGTGAAGGTGCTGTGTTTAAAGAGGTGGAGTTATGCAGATCTAAAACGCGTGGATTGCAGCAGCAGCAAGCCGAAAAGTGCAGGCATGTAAGGGATCTAGAGGTTGACAACATGTCTTCTTAACGGGAGTCCAGGAGCTCATCTCCACAAATGGACTTTTCAGGATCCTTGGGTGGCTCCGTAGTTTGAAACCAATTCTGGTTATCGCTTCTCGGCCTTTTGGCTAAGATCGTATGACTGTACCTTGATTGGTGCGAGTCTCCTGGAGGAATCCGGACCCTTTTGTGGAGGATTTTCTGCTTTTTCCTGTGGTATTCCATACCGACAGAATCCAAGATGTCTTTTGTGAAGAACACCATCCATTTGTCCGTGGATCCATCTGACCAGAACAAGAACAACGTGGTTTTCATTGTCCAAGACATCGTTGAAGGCAAAGCTGGAGCAAGACGTTCTGAGATCTTCAGTGTCAACGAATTTTCACGTCAAGGTAATTATGACGTTACCTTTATGGACCAGGATGTTTGCCTTAATGTCTTTGAATGGCTCCGTGGTCACTCTAGTGACCCCTGCTTGGAAGGAGTTAGATGGGAACCTTTGTTTGGTCTGCAAGAAAAGGAGGTGACTGTGACTGTCTATAACCCTTTTACAGACCCTGAGCTGCTGGAGTGCTTCCTCTCTCGCTACTGTGAATATGTGCGGAAGGGAGTGAAGCAAGTCAATTGTCTAGGAATCTTTAACTGTCAGTATAAATTCCGTGTGAAATTGAAAAGGGATCCTGACAGTGTGGGGGGCTTTAGACACCCTCCATCAAATTTTTCCGTTGCAGGCCATAGAGGTTTCCTCTTTTACCCAGGCCAGCCCATGTTTTGCCGTAGATGCTTTTCTTTCGGACATACCATGGTAACATGCCTTAAAGGGCAGTGTTGCCGAAATTGCAGAAAGGAGGGGCATATGGCCAACCAGTGTCCAGAGGCCAAGTCCTGTGATGTCTGTGGGAGTAGTGATCACATGTATAAGGACTGTCCTATGAGTGCACCTAGACGTTCTGATAAAGAACAGAAGGAGGAGGAGCTGGAGAGGAGGCAGATGGCAAGCGCACTGAAAGTGCTGGAAAGATTGGAGAGGGAGGAGAGAGAGGGAAGGAGGCGGGAAACTGGTAGAGCCTCTCCCTCTACGGCGCCAGAGGAGGTGTCCCTGAGACCATGTTCTTCTTCTGCTGAAGAAATGAGGAAGAAGCGGAGGGAAGAAAAGGAGTTCTGGAGGGAAGTGGCAAAGGTGGAGAAAAAGGCAGTGTCTGCGAGAATATCTAGGAAAGTGGTGGAAGCAGAGCTGCCTGAGATGATGACTTTTGGAGAGGCAATGGACGCAACAGGATGTGAAGTGCAAATCTCGGAACCCGACAGTCCTGAACACCCTTCGGGTCCTGAAAACATTGAAGATTTTTCTTCGGAGGATGATAGGGGTGCAAAGAAGAGTCGTAGGGAGGATGGTGGGGGCAGTGATGATGCAGATTTTAGTGAGCCTCAGAGGAAGATCAGAACTGCCAGAATGAGGAGTGTGGCTGGTGAAGCCAGCGGGTCGGAAACCAGCTGTTCTGTTCTGATGGCGGAGGAGGATAGTGGTGGTGCTGGATAGTGTCACCATATAATATTGTAAATGTTTTTTCTTTTTGTCCTCTTGTGAGCTTTGGTTTAGGCCAAAGGCTATTTCTTTGTGTAATTGGTGAAGGAGTAGAAGTATTATGGGATTTACCATAGTGTCCCAAAACGTAAGAGTGTTTAAAAGTAAAGTAAGAAGAGCTGCTATTTTTGAGTTTTTAGCTATGCAAAATGCATCTATTTTTTGTTTACAAGAATGTGGGGTAGTGGATGGTGTGAAAGGGGATGAATGGTCTTATGGAGCGTCTGTGTGGTCGGGGAGTGCATGTAATAAGAATGATGGTGTGGGTATTTTGGTTAAAGGAAGGGAGGTTGTTTTGAGTGATTATTTGGTTATTGAGGTGGGGAGATGTATCCTTGCTAATTTTGTATACAAGAATGTAAAGTTTTGTGTTATTAATGTTTATGCGCCAGTTGAAAAAAATGAGCGCAAAAATTTATTTGAAAAAATTTTAAGCTTTTTGTTCCAGGAAGAATACCTGTGGTAATTGTGGGTGATATGAACTGTGATGTGGGGAGAGTGAATGTGGATGTGTCTGGGAAAGCATTATTGGAGTTAGTGAATGATTTTGGGTTGTGTGATATGCAGCGCGTGTGTAACATGAATCCTTTGTTGAACACTTTCTTTTCTGAGAGTGGTAGGGTACAATCCAGATTGGATTATTGTTTTATTTCTAAAAATATGGTTTCTGTTAATTATAGGCAGGAAAACGTTCTTTTTTCAGATCATGTGTGTATGTTGTGTGAGTTGGATATAAAAGTTGATGGAGTGTTTGGGAGAGGATTGTGGAAGTTAAATGTTAAACTGTTAGAGAATGAAGATGTGAGAAAGGAGTATGAAAGGCGGTATGAAGAATGGTGTAAGCATAAAAATGAGTTTGGGAATGTTTGTGAGTGGTGGGACTGGGTGAAGAAACAAACAAAAATGTTCTTTAAAAATTTAGGATACAAGTATGCAGCAATTAAAAGAGAGAGTTTTGTTAAACTGAACGCGCGGTTGAGCGTTTTGTATAAGTTAAGGGAAGGAGGAGTTGAGGTGGAGGAGGATATTTTAGAGGTAAAAAAGGAGATTAGTGAGTTTTTGTTGGAGAGAGGGAGAAGCATAGTGTTTAGGGCAAAGATTGATAAGATGGAGCAGGATGAGAAATGTTCTCGGTTTTTCTTTAAAAAAGTTTTTGGAAAGAAACAGAGTATGAGCGTGGTGTATGGAGCAGATGGAAGTGAGGTGAGTGGAGAGGATATGTGTGAAGAGGTGGCTAAGTTTTATGAGGATCTGTATGCAGTGAAACAGAGGGATGAATGTTTGGAGAATGATGTTTTGAGTGTGTTAGAGAGTAAGTTGAGTGAAGCAGAAAGAGAGAGAGTGATGGGTGAGGTGACTGGTGATGAGGTATGGAAGGTTATGTGTAGTATGGCTTTGAATAAGACGCCGGGGGAGGATGGCCTCCCAGTAGAATTTTATCGTGTGATGTGGGGTGTGATTGGTAAGGACTTTGTGGATGTATGTAAGTATATGTGGGGAAACATGGAGGTGACTGAGAGTATGCGTGCAGGTTTGGTTGTGTTAATTCCTAAGAAAGGGGATTTGAAAAGTCTGAGGAATTGGAGGCCAATAACGTTACTTAATTGTGATTATAAAATCTATGCAAAACTTATGGCTAATAGGATGCGTGATGTGATAGAGAGTGTGATTGGGGATGAGCAGTGTTGTGCGGTACCTGGGAGGCGGATTCATGAGTGTGTGTGTATGTTAAGAGATTGTCTATGGGATTGCATGGGTCGTAAGAAGAGTGTATTTTTGTTAAGTTTGGATTTTGAAAAGGCTTATGATAGGTTGTCGCATGGTTTTTTGTTCAGAGTGTTGTTAAAAATGGGTTTTCCGGCTGATTTTGTTGGGCGAGTGAGAAGTTTGTATGCGGGTGTTTATAGCTGTGTTTTAATGAATGGGTATGTGGGTAGGAAAGTGAATGTGTTTTCGGGTGTGCAACAGGGGTGTCCTTTGTCCCCTGTAGCATTTATTTGTGCAATTGAGCCATTGTTGTGTATGCTGAGGAAAGATAAGGTAATTCGTGGTGTGCAAGTGCCGGGAGGTGGAGGAAAAGAATGGAAGGTGAGTGGTTATATGGATGACGTGTGTGTATTATGTGATTCTGAATGTTCGGTGAGGCGGGTGAAGTTGTTAGTGTCTATTTTTTGTGGTGCATCTGCGTTTAAAGTGAATTGGGAAAAGAGTGAGTGTAAGGGTTTTGGAGGCGGAAGTTTAAGTAGGGATGTAGGTGTGAATGTAGTGAATGGACCTATTAAAGTTTTGGGTGTGAAGTTTTCAGAGAGTTTGGATGGGAAAGAAAGTTGGGATGATGCGAAAGGAAAAGTTGAGCAGAAGTTGAATTTTTGGAAATTGAGGAGTTTATCCTTTTTTGGGAAGATTTTAATTGTTAAGAGTGTGGTGTTGCCAATATTTTTATATATTGCGGTAGTATTTCCACCAGGATATATGTGTATGAGAAGCTTGAATAGAATTTTATTTGTTTTTTTGTGGAACTCGAAAATGGAGAGAGCTAGGAGAGAAATTTTGGTTAAAAGAGTGGAAAAAGGTGGTTTGGGTTTTCCGAATTTGGACGTGTTTTTTGGTGTGAATATCGTTGTGTTTGTTTTGAAAGTGATTAGGGCGGATGGAAAGTTTTCATCTATGTGTAGGTATTTATTTGGAGCGTATTTGTTTCGTTTAAAGTGGCAAGAAAGGGATTTGCGATGTCCGATTGCTTTTGAGGTGCCTGTATGGTATGTGTGGGTTTATAAGTTTTTGGTGAGGTATGAACTGTGTGATGCAGATGTGAGATTGCTGGAGAATAAGAAGGCTGTGTATAGGATGATTGAATGTAGAGAGGTAGAATGTGGAATAAATATGGTTAGGGGTGGTGATGTGCAGAAGGTTTGGAAGAAAGTGCGGATGAGTGGTATGACCAACAAACAGAGTGAAGTTGTGTGGCAGTCTTTACATGGAATATTACCTGTGAGAGAATTTCAGAGGAATAGAGGTTTGGTGAGGAGTGAAATGTGTCCAAGAAATGGCTGTGGTGGAAGGGAAAGTGTGTTGCATGTTTTTTGGAATTGCCAGTATGCTAGAGATGTGATTGGGAGAATGGGGCCTTTGTGTAAAGAATTGTGTGGTGTGAATTTGTTGTCTTTTGAGTTGTTTATGTTTGGTTTGGGAATATGTGATGGGACGAAGGAAAGAGTCTTGTGGTTGATGCTTGCATGTATAAAGGAAGTGTTATGGGATGTGAGGAATGTGTATGTGTTTAAAAGGAAGGAAATTGCTGTAAAGGATAGTGTGAAGGTGATTTTGGGGAAGATGTATGTGTGTTTCCTATGGGACAAAAAGAGGAGAGGGGAAGTGGATGCGGAGGGAATATGGAAAGTTAAAAAGTGGAGATATATTGTTAGTACCTCTTGATTTTTGTTATTGTTGTTTTGAAATATGAAATAAATATTTCCGATGATGATGGGGACAGCAAATTGCGTATTGGATTTGACGCAGCTGTTTTGATGGAATTTTCCTTTGTCTGGTTTCCATAGACTGTGGAATTTCCTCGTCTGAGGAGAAAAAAAAAAAAAAAAAAAAAAAAAATCTGTTCTTATCAGTTTAATATCTGATACGTCCCCTATCTGGGGACCATATATTAAATGGATTTTTAGAACAGGGAGATGGAAAAAGAGCTTGCTCTGTCCACTCCACGCATTGACCTGGTATTGCAGTATCTCCAGGACCGGTGCACCCCTTCTTTAATGCAGTTTCTAAAATCAGAAAGAATTGAATTCAATGTTTTTTGTTCATTTTGCTTGTTTGTCGGATTTTGGGATGGACTCTTTGGCTTTGCTTTTCTTCTCCTCATTGGATTTTTCATGTTCAAAGTTGCAGAAGCCAGATTACAAGCTCATTTTGGTTCAACTTCAGCAACTGTGCATTGCATTGCCATGTAATGTGATGCAATGCTATCTTTCTAGCTCTCCCTTTTTACTTCCTTTTGGATAAACAGACATATTAGGCAAGCATTTTGGAGCTTTCACCTAAATAACTACAGGTGGTGAGATAAGCTGCACAATATAATTGACCTTTCAGTATATTGTTGCACACACACCATCTATTTAGCAAATGCCCTTGTTATCAACAGCAGCCTTTTAAACTCACCTGAGCTAACAGGTATGTGCGCTGGTTACTCTGCTGCGCTTAAAATTTCTTTTTTGGTTTGCTACAATGCCTTTTCTGAAACGTTGTCTCCCTCTGCTGGAACACTGACTTCTTTCATTTAATGCCTGCAGACTATAAAAGAGAACCCAACCCAAAAAGTTTGGTTGATTAGTCTGTGGCATTCTGTTAAACTGTTGCTTATGGCGGTCTCTGTGAGCTTCTCAGCGACATTCAGCCAGCCAGGTATCCTGCCTGCAGTAGATGGAATGTGGCAATGGAACGCTGGCTGCGCGTGTCATAATAGGCTCTGAGCCTTTATATACCTGTGCACAGCAGCAGCCACCTTCAGTCTGCTGCTGGACAGCCAGCAGCAGCAGCAGCAGGAGAGGTATGTAATCAGGAGCCCTCCTGCTAAGGGTAGACAGCTGCTCGTTCCACCCCACCCCCCGCCTTAATTGGTTCTCCTCCCTTCCAACGGTGTTGAGGCGGGTGGGAACAGCAGGGGGTGAAGGTGCTGTGTTTAAAGAGGTGGAGTTATGCAGATCTAAAACGCGTGGATTGCAGCAGCAGCAAGCCGAAAAGTGCAGGCATGTAAGGGATCTAGAGGTTGACAACATGTCTTCTTAACGGGAGTCCAGGAGCTCATCTCCACAAATGGACTTTTCAGGATCCTTGGGTGGCTCCGTAGTTTGAAACCAATTCTGGTTATCGCTTCTCGGCCTTTTGGCTAAGATCAAGTGTAGTATCTTTTGAAAAGGCAGTTTTGTCCTTGGGCTGCCCTAGTAAATTGATGCATATTACACACTGGTTTGGTGCACTTGTTAGTACGCCAGGTGGCTCATAGAGTTATCTGATGGAAAACATGGCCCTCCAGGATCGAAGTCACTAGGCTGGGTAAGTGTGAGGGCTTTGGAGCAATGTGCCCCAGGAGTAGGCGCCCTGGTGGGAGTCCAAGCTTACTGGGACTGGGAACCCCAGAAAGACTTGGCTTCGTAGCACGCCGCACCTTTGCCAATCATACTTTCTGAGCAACCCCCCCTATTCCTGGCCTACGGGCTAGGAAGGGGAATTTTTATAAACCCGGTCGGAGGTCCGGTCAGCTTTGGGCTGAGAAACCAACACAGGCTCCAGCTCCACTAGGGTGGCAGCCTAGATGGAAGCTGGGAGCACGAAAACGGCTCTTCTCCGGCTTCGGCTAGGGAGAGCATCGGAGATCCCTGACCCTCGCTGTGGCCTTCTGGCTCGGAGGGATGGGGATGGTTTATTGGGGACCCTCTCCTCCGGGAAGGGTCCACATGAATCCTCGCCTCGTGCGCTGTTTTGGTGTGACTTCGGTCACATTTTTCAGTGCCTTGGATGCAGCTTCAATCAAAAAAATCTGTTCTTATCAGTTTAATATCTGATACGTCCCCTATCTGGGGACCATATATTAAATGGATTTTT